>NW_026848156.1:227763-279924 GCF_030411735.1 Phialemonium atrogriseum | reverse complement strand
GTCTATTGCTATTGCTATTCCTGTCTATTGCTATTGCTATTCCTGTCTATTGCTATTGCTATTCCTGTCTATTGCTATTGCTATTCCTGTCTATTGCTATTGCTATTCCTGTCTATTGCTCTTGCCAATACTATCTATCGCTCTTGCCGTTGCTATCTGTTGCTATTGCTGTGTATCTATTGCTTTTGCTGTCATTTCTATCACTCTTGCCGTTGCTGTCTGTTGCTATTGCCATTGCTAGAAATAGCAATAGTGACAGCGATAGCAATGTTGATAGCGATAGCACTTGTGACAGCAATGCAGCTGTAGCCAACTTGCCACCTGCCTGCAGAGAAAATTGCGCATGCCTGCAGAGAAATTCCCTGCATTAATTCCCTCCCAGTGGTGACGGGATATTCTATTACCAATCATTCACCTCCTGTTTCCGCTATGCAGTGTTAGCCCATACGTCAGCGGGATTGTCCAATGGCGCCATGACCTCTATGCATAAGTAGAGTCGCATCTGCTGCGTGGTTAAGTTATTGGCCACGAATGTAGAAAATATGTTTGTCGCAGCGTTGTGCAGCGGAAAATACGCGGCCCGACTGCCACACAGCTCAGTTAGTCAAGTTTCTTGTTGTTTGCCCGGGCATATTTTAAGTCCTCGAGCCCCAATAGCTACCCCCGAGGCTAGTGAGGCCCTGATGACTTCTCGTGTTGTGAAGCTATGGGCATCAAGGTCAATGATGTTTGATGAACAGGCTGTCCGCCGGGTGTGGGGTAGATTCGGCGATGGCATTGTACGGAGTACACTTGAAAAACTGTTTACTACCTAGGTACCTAATCATTGGCTAGATTAGGGGGCCTATCACGTTATTTTATCGGACCTGCCACGTTTTATCGGGTTTGCGGACCCGAGTATCTAGGTAATTTCATTTCGAGTCGAGTTTCTTCACTCTATTCCCCCGCTCTCTGCATCCCTCAGCATCTACCCTCGTCTCTTTCGGAATCATGGGTTCACAGCGGTCCTCCCGCCCCCCAGTGCTTTACGACCTTCCAAATGAGGTTCTTTCGCTCATTTTGGGCAATTTCTGCTTGCACTGTCGCAACCCGCAGGAGACACCACTTGCCTACTTCCCAGGCGCTCAACAAGAGCGCGAGCAGCCGTCGTGGTACTCCTTGGATCGCCAAGCGCTGTATTCCACATGCCTAGTCTCAAGGACACTCCGGGATATCGCGCAAGCTATCCTCTACCATGAGTTTGCCCCTGGATATGGCGACTCTTGGCGCTCAATGCAATACACATGGGAGTGGCGCCTCACCAATTTCCTCCGAACGGTGACACTACGCCAAGATCTGGCTGCCTTGGTCCGGAGGTTGTATCTTAGCCACCACCTCATGAACGAAATCACGAAGGACGATGTCGAACCTGCGCTTGAAGAAGCTGCACAAGCCCGTGGCATTCAGCTGTCCGACTTTCTTGCTCCTTTCCAAGATTTGTGGCCAACGACCATACGTGGGCAATATCGGCCTTCGACTGATGAGCTAGGAGCTATGCTCCTGGCGTGCCTCCCGAATCTAACTTGCCTGACCCTCTCAATGATGGTACCTCGCAATACCATTCCCATGTCGGCTCTAAGCGCTGCCGGTATTTCGAGCCTTCCTCTCGAGACTATCGACATCTGCGGAAGTGATTCAAACCTAAGACATCGTCTTGGTGGCATTCTCGAGATGTCTTTCTCCACTTTAAGAACTCTTAACCTCGAGTTATGGGATGGTGAGGATCTGAGGAGTCTGGACCTGGACTGTCTTTTGCCGAACCTGCGAAATCTTTGTATCACCAGCAGCAGACTGAGCCTGTCGGATCTTGGGTCGTTACTTTCTTGCTGCGTGGCCCTTGAAACGTTTATTTACGAGGCTGGTGAGTCTTTTATCAACCTTGCGGGATGTCTGTAGGATTGTGTGTAGACTGTATGGTGGCTAGTAGCTTTTTTCAATTTTAATCACAGTTATCCTTGTCACTGCTGACTTTGCTTTATACAGCCTTTAGCGATGACCACTCCCTACTCTCCGACGCTGTCGAGTGTCTGAGCGGGTATAAGACAACCCTGGAGACGTTACATCTCGATCTGAGTGGGCGATATTTGAGCGGGCGGCAGGATGCTCTGCGTGTGAATGGGGGATTTCTCGCCAAGCCTATTCCCAGCCTGCGGGACTTTCTTGTCCTTCGGCATGTGTTCCTCGACACAAGATTAATATACAGCAGCGTGGACGGATTGCCAGAAGATCACGATATTCTGATTCAACTCCTTCCTCCGTCTATCGTCTCGTTACGACTAGCTGACAATATGAGTTCCCGAACACTTGTCCCCTTGACGAAAGGTCTGCTCCGTCTTGCAGAGGCTGCTTCGCAAGGGCAATTCCCCAGACTGAAAAAGGTTACGTGCGATACAGGAGAACGGCTCGATGATTGCAGCGTGAGCGAGATGTTCGCTAGCGCGGGGGTAGACTTTGGATACGACACCTGGCCGTTCAGCGATGAGATACCTAGGCGGTCAATCCCCTACCGGCCAGGTTCCTCGATGGAGCCAATGTCATCGCCGGGCTCTGATGTGGCGGAGATCTTTGGAGATGAATGATAACGATTATTTCCCGATTACTCCATAACACGTATACTCCTTAGAGACATGGTGCCATCCCCAGTGTCACAAGAAATACAGCCTTACCCCTTCCCTTGTCTTTAATATGGTCTTGTGCTTAGTGAGAGGAACATTGCCTGCCTCCGACCCGAGACTAGCCAAACCGAGCGCGAGTACAATCCTGTCAAATAAGTTAAAGCACCCCCCTTCCGGCCACCCCCACCTTCCGGCCACCCAAAAATTCCACACTGCCATTTCAACCATCACCAAACAAACTTCCATTCCTTGATCAAATTAAGCCTAATTAAGCCTACCTTTTGCAATTATCTTGATTAGTTGACAATGAAGCCATATACCGAAGATGACGTCAATTAGGCCTTGCAGGCTATTGCAAATGGTCAAAGTCTACGCAAGGCTTCTCTAGAATGGAGGGTTCCAAGGACTACTCTTTAGGACTGCCTCAATGATACCACACCTTAGAAAGATGCATTTTCGAATTACCAAAGGCTCTCACCACTTCAGGAAAGTCACCTAGCTTAATAGGTCCTTACCCAGGCTGCCTTAAGACTTCCACCTTCCTACTTTCAGCTGAAGGAATTTGCAGAGCGAGTCTTGCAAGCCAAAGGAGACTCCTGGCCACTTGGAAAGCGTTAGGTTGAGGCCTTTTTACGTAGGAATCTAGCTGTTAGGACCTAGGGAAGCAAATCTATTGATTCCAAACGTGTTAATGGGGCTACAACTGATGTAATCAGACGTTGGTTTCAATATCTGAAGATTCTAGCTATCCAAGCCATCAAGCTACACAACCAGTATAATATAGACAAATCTGGGATTATGGAAGGCTGGGGATCTAATGGATTGGTCTTAGAAGGCTCTAAGAAGAGAGCAATTCGAAAGAAAAAGCCTGGGTTACGCGCTTGGATGACTTTCCTAGAGTGTATCTTAGCAACTGGTACTGCCTTGGATCCTCTAGTTATATTCAAAGGAAAATCGCTTTAAGCCTAATGGTTTCTATTCAAACTAGCTCTTTATGCTACATGGAAGTTCTCCTTTTCTGAAAATGGCTGGATTTCCAATGACGCTGCTGTTGAATGGCTCCAAAAGGTCTTCATTCTAAAGACCTAGCCAACAGACCCTTCTAAGTACCGGTTACTAGTCTTGGATGGCCATGGCAGTCACAAAACAACCGAGTTTATGTGGCTTTGCTTCTAGCACAAGATTTACCTACTTTTCTTACCTCTACACACTTTTTACGTTATGCAACCACTAGATCTTTCGGTATTTGGACCTCTCAAAACAGCTTACTGGAAAGAGCTTGGCTTTCTTGCTTAGTAGGTAGATTCTACAGTAGTAGGAAAGCGGAATTTCCTAGCCTGCTACCAAAAGGCCTGCGAGACTGCTTTGACTAGTCAGAATATCAAGAGTGGGTGGAAAGCTACGGGGTTATGGCCAGTCTCTATGACCAAACCCCTACTTAGCCTACTCTTGCTGGAAAACTCTAACAAAAAGGCCCAAGATCTGGAAAATTCGACTTCTTAGCATGCAATTGGTGGTAAACCTATCTCTCAATAGAACTTGGATATAGCTACAGTAATATAGTCAACTCCTAGAAAGGCTACAGAGCTTTGAGATCAACTACATTAATTTAGCCACCTAGAGCAACCTACTTCTACACAACGACTACTATTCTAGAAGATTCACAAGGCATTTGACGAAAAGGACATCCAGTTGGCCACTTCTTTACAGAAGGTTGAATCACTAGAGGCCTAGCTTGAAGCTGCACGGCCTAGGAAGAAGAAGAAGGTCAAATTAAGCCCAAATTCGAAGTTTGCCAACATTGAGGCAATCTGGAAGGCTCAATTGGAGGCTGGTCATATTGAGGATGGTCTAGATGAATTCAGCGAGCCTGAATTACCTAGTGAGTCAGGCAGTTGTATTGTAGTAAAATCAAGGAAGGTAGAAAGTCAGGTTGAATAAAGTAGTAGTGGTGGTGTAAGTCGGATTTTTGGGTGGCCGGAAGGTGGGGGTGGCCGGAAGGGGGGTGCTTTAACTTAATGCACAAGGGGTTGCGTCATGTGCCAGAGGGTCGATTCACTGCTGCACAGCTATTAGATGATCGTTGATTCAAGGCTCTTATAGCTACCTACGCAGTAATTACAGTCTTAAATGCTGCCCGAATCTTGCTCTTAGCCATTACCAACTTCATGAATGGACTGGTGCTGCCGCTGCTTTAACCTGTGCAGCGGGTATGCATGGTGTACTAACCATGGTGATGGGTGGGAGTCTTGTTCTACCACCCCAGTTAGAAGGTGGTGCAAAGTCAAAATTGAGACTAAAATTACAGGGATGCCTCTCTGCAACGGGTAGGTCCGGGGCAGGTAGCTGGACGGAAGCACGGCGTGGATCGGTCTCGCTGACTTACACGAGGTGGCTATTTGGCACGGGTTTCGACCGAGAGAGCGGCGCAGACGGAATCACTAGCAAATTGGGTACGGAATTGTCTCAAGGTCCCTCGCAGGCAAACCTCGATTGAAGCCTACCCGATGGTTCCCCTCGGGCAGACCACCCAGTCCTTTGACTCAGGACCTCCCCGCGCTGCCCTCGCGGGGGTCCGGCGGGGACCCCGCAGCCGGGTCAGCTGGACCCCCGTACCCCGCAGGGCCGGGCTCACTGCAGGAGCGCCCCGATAAATGGGGTGGAAGGCAGCCAGTGACCACGGCTAGGAACCACAAACCCGCCCCTGTTTGGAAGTTGGGAGAAGATGGGCATTCGGTCTGTCGCTGGATCGGCCCGCGGCCAAATGCAAGCCCGGAGCGGGGTGACTGACGTATCACCACGGTTTTACGGGTGTACACCCAATCGCAGAATTGGATGGTAATTAAGTGCCTCAATCAAGCTTTTTAGCATCAATTAGGAGCGGGGTGCACGAGGCAAGGAAGCATTCGCCAGCAGCAACTGCCGAGGAGCACTCCACGCAGTAAATTAAACGCCATGTCTCCGGCTATATTCTGGGCCATCCAGACGCGAGCTGAATTGCCAATAGACAGAGCCGGACCGCCTTATGTCACTATCAAGTTTAGACACGTACTATATCGAGAGTTGATGTTGGCAACGTATCCTCATATGGGGTATATATTGAAATGTGCTCAGAAGGAAGGTCAATCCGGGGAAATTGAGTACCCCAGACTCCATGCCCCTGCATCTGTCTGTTCCTTGGCTATGCAGGGAGAGCTTGTTTTGCGGCCAAGAGAAGGCCTTACTACATTCATCTTTGAGAGGGCCAACATGCCGTGACTCCGTGTACTTCCACCCACGTATCATTGTTGATATAATTAATCCGTACTATGACTCCATTTAAGATGTAACAAATGAAACTTCTCCTGTATATATTAGTTCGACGGCTTGGAGTGGCCAAATATTAGATCCCGAGACTACGTAGGATGGTAGCACCCATTTATAAGAGTAGGTACGCCCTAGGCTTGGCATTCTGCTTCTCCTCCTCGCCGTGCTTCTCCTGCTGCTCCCTACCTTTGAAGATCTTTACTGCTCAGACCAATTCGTCGCTGAGATGAAGTTACTCTCTGTCGCCCTTGCGCTTGTCGGGACTACCCAGGCAGGTCTTCGCTTTGGATGCTCAACCTTGACCATCCAACGCCTTGATCCCGTCGTCCAGCCTGGCAGTCTACCCTCTTCGCATCTTCATCACATCATCGGCGGAAATGCCTTCAATGCCACCATGACCGGCGATGTTGGCGCGAGGGGCACTTGCACCACCTGCCAGATGTCAGAGGACTTTTCGAACTACTGGACTGCCGTCATGTACTTCAAGCATCCTACTAACGGATCCTACCACCGTGTGCCCGTCATCAACAACGCAGCCCTTGCAGCGGGTACTACTGGTGGAATTACCATTTACTATACCCAGTACGACCTTAGCAAGGACAACATCCAGCAGCAGCCTATTAAGGCCTTCCCAGCTGTAGGTCTGTTAGGTTCTATCTTGCGAGTTGAGATGCTTAACACTCTCTAGGGCTTCCGTATGACGGTTGGCAGCCCAACTCAGACCACCAAGCCACACGCCGGCCTCAGCTATAACTGCCTGACGACCCTTCTTAATAGAGGTCCGGAGCTTTCTGACTTCCCTACCAAGCCGTGCCCAGCCGGCATCTTTGTTACTCATCACTTCCCCGCGTTAGTCAGCCTTTCATCTCAAACCTGTGACGTAAGCTGACTAATCCGTTCTAGATGCTGGGATGGCAAGAACCTCGACAGCCCCGACCATCAATCACACATGTATAACACTGTCAGCACCGTCGGCTTCATCAACGCCGGCCCATGCCCGGCAACCCATCCTGTCCGGATGCCGCAGTTAGTTTACGAAACCGTATGGGATACAACCCAGTTTAACAGCCTGTTCACCGCGGGTACCAACCCCTTCGTGTGGAGCTTCGAGGGTACCAGCGGATTCGGCACCCATGCCGACTATATGTTCGGCTGGAAGGGCGACGCGCTTCAGCGCGCCATGGACAAGTCCGAGTGCTTCTACGACGGCTGCGGCTCAATCACGACGCAGGCCATGTCCGTCGCCAATCAGTGCAAGGTCAAGCAGTTCGTTAATGAGAATATCGACGGATGTATGTCTCGAGACGCCTTAATACCAGTGACTCAGTTACTAACTTGTTATAGGGGTCGACCATCTTCCGGGTATGGAGGTGCCGGCGCATTAAGCACCGGGTTCCAGAGCGGAAACCGTGGCGGCGTTCTTCCACGGCGGAAACCATTGACCTCGTTCGTTTCAACCTTTTGGGTCCGCAGTGTTCAATTTATATGTTTTGATTAGTAGCACGGGCATCGAACATTGGACACCGGCTGGGTAGGACCTAGGATTTTTTTCTCTAGGGATTTCTCCCAGGATTCCACAGGATCTAGGATTTTAGGAGACTTAGGAAATTACTTATGCGCTCCGCTCGGTGTTCGGCCGTGAGCTCCACTCGGTGTTCGGCCGTGAGCTCCACTCGGTGTACGGCCGTGAGCTCCACTCGGTGTATGTACTCCGTGTATGTCCATTATGGCTCGTGCACGAAATATAGTAATCTGATTGGTAGAGCCCTGCCTGCGCCACAGTTCAGGCAGGCCCCATGAAATTCTGGCAGCAACCTTCAGCGCGTGTAGCTCTATAAGACAACGACGACGGCAAAGACAATAACGACGACAACGATGGGGAAGCAAGGCTGGCCAATGAGGACTTTGCAGTTGGCAGGGCAATGTTAAAGAAGCTTTATATAAGCAGAGGCAGTATGGGCAGAGGCAATACCTGGCCAGCCCTGCCAGCCTTGCCGCCCAAGCAGATTTGACCTCTGGCCCTAGCTAGCTACTTAGGGCGCTTCAATTTTCAAACTTCCTGTCGCTGGCACAAGGAGTGGTGATATTTGATGGGCCTCTGTAGGACGTTGTGGCTGAAATTCAAAACGCCCGTACACCGAGTGGAGCTCTTACTTATTGGGGTTTTGAGGCCCTGTGAACTTTTCCCCGTGTTCTTTCTGAAATGCTCTTACTTTCATTTGTGACCGTGGTCTAATTCACGGCTCCATCCGGCGACTATGAAGGATTACCCTCCAATACGGGCAGGGTGCGATGTCAAATTTGCTGATGGCTCGCTGGCCAGAGCAGCCGGCCAGACTTCTCAAACCCCATTACTACCACTTTCCACATTGGGTGAGCTAGGAAAAGCAGCATGCTGTAAGACGTTAATATGTGCAGGCTGTCTAAGTTACCTCTTCGTGCAGAGACTCGCCCGCCGGAGGAGGTCATTGAAGGCTTGCTTACTGAGCGCCTCAATATCGGTTCTCGCTTGACACGCACCCTCTGATCATTTACAGGATTTGCTTAGACATGGGAATAAGCATCAACTTGACAACACGAATTGAAGAACCAATCAAGTTTATTGGCCTGTTGCGAGGCGGTATATGTCTTGCCGACCTATGCCTCTGCCTTTTCGGTGATTGACTGGATCGTCGACGTCGTTTAGATGCCTCGGATGATGAAGCCGGCCAGTCCCTGTATTCGGGCTGTGTCTGCCTGTAGATCAATTTGACAACAGTGTTGCTAAGATCTCACCTAAGCTCTTATTGCATTGCGCTTGTAGAATGCATATCCGGCTTGTGCCTGGATGGCTTCTCTCGTCGACCGACTCGACTCAGGATCCAACAAACGTAACTGGGGCCGACGGCGGTGAGTGTCGCGGTCGTGACTATGTATAAAAGGTAGGCCATCTGCTCGTCTCTGGTTTCTAAATAGCAACAACATCTCAACCCTATAACTCAACCCGCATACCATTATTAAAGATACAATTGTCAACATGAAGCAATTCATCCCTACTCTCCTCTTTGCCCTTCCGGCACTCGCTACTCCGGCCCCAGCCCCGGACACGGCGGCCGATGATCCCCAGTCCACCATCCTGCTGTGCGCCGACACAAACCATGGTGGTAGCTGCATCAACTGGTCTCAGAAGAGCCACTGCTGTGAGTATTCCAGGTTCAATGACGCAAATGCCTGCATGATGAAACTGACGATGGCCAAACCAGGGGATTTCCAGGACCCGGCTCTGAACCCTTTCAACGACCAGGTCTCGTCGGCTTACCCGGCAACCCCGAATATTGCATGGGTTCTGCACGCGTAAGTAATCATATGTGCTGAGATGTAATGGGCCATGCTGTGAACACACGCTGACACAGAACCATACCAGGGACTACAACTGCGGAGGCGCTCAGGTCACCATCACCGCCCCGGGGGCCGACGACCTGAACAGCCTCGGTTTCAACGACAAGGTCAGCGCGCTCTCGTGGCACGTCGCCTAAACGGATAGTGAGTGCTGCAGCAGTACCCCTGGCCCTAGCATGCATGGCTGAGAATGGGTAGCGGCCGCGAGTGCGTTCCGACGTCACTGTGTCGCCTCTTTTTAGAATGACACCGGTATTCTACGGCCAGAGAAGACGGACGGGATGGGACGAGGTGTGAAATGGACAGGGGTGAGAACGGTGAGGGACTATGGTGAATATGTGCTGTATCATACATACTCTCTGGAAGTCGATGGACATTGCAACACTTTCCTCCAGTCACTCATGATCTAGAATTGATCAACATCTACGTCTTGCCGCAATTATAATTCAAGCTAGGCACTCATTAGAAATCCCGTCGGGATGAAGGAGAAAGTGCAGTTGAGTCTAACGGCTGGTATTTTGGGTTTGAATGGCTGCCGGTATGGCAAACTAGCCCACAGAAGCTCAGGAACTGATCCGTCACATGTTTGTCACAAGTTACAATAACTCCAGCACGCCCGGCCCCGCGCTCGGTATGCAGATTCCCTGTTCTTCACCACCCGGAAAATCACCACGAGGTATGCCCGCCATCGATGATGATATTGCTCCCCGTCATGAAGCTGCTCGCGTTGCTGAGCAGGTACAGCGCGGCGCCCTTGAACTCGCTCGGCTGCGCCAGACGACCCATCATGTTCTCGGCCTCCCACTTCGCCTTGAGCCCGGGGACCTCCTCGAAGTTCTTGGCCACCATGGGCGTGATGATGTGCCCGGGACTGATGCAGTTGACGCGGATCCCGCCCGTGCCGTCCTGCCGGATGGGGCTCCACTCCATGGCCAGGTTGCGCGCCAGCTGTATGACGGCGGCCTTTGACGAGTTGTACACGGGCGACAACAGGCCCTTGTTGGCCACCTTTCCGGACATGCTGGCGATGAAGCAGATGCTGCCCCTCGTCTTGTACCGGAACATCTGCCGCGCCGCCGACGTCGCCGTCATCAGCACCCCCGTGTAGTTGACCGCCATCATGCGCGCCACGTCCTCCTCGCGGTAGTCCATCGCCGGCGTGATCTGCTGCACCCCCGCCGCAGCGATCACGCCGTCGAGCCGCCCGTGCTCCGCCGCCACCCGCGCGATGACCTGGTCGAGGTGTTCCGTGTCCGCCACGTCCTGCTGCAGGTAGTGCAGCGACCCGCCCCACTCGGGCGCGACCCGCCGCCGCGCCTCCTCCCAGCACTCGTCCTCGGGCCGCGCCGCCCGGTCGAGGCAGTACGTCTTGCCGCCGGCCTCGACGAGCGCCTCGGCCAGCGCGAGACCGAGACCCCGCGCGCCCCCCGTCACGACGAACACCCGCCCCGCCAGGTCGAAGTCGGCGAACCGCTTGCGCCCCACGTTGACGTCTCCGCGGGGCGCCAGCTCGTCGGCCGGGTTGTCGCGCGGGTTGGGGTTCATCGGCTTGCGGGGCGTGGCGGCGGGTGCGGCCTGCTGCGTGGCGGGCCGCGATGGCGGGGGCGAGGGTGTTTTTGGCGACGCATGGAGGGCGAGGGATGTGGTGGAGCTGAAGCCGCGGTGGTGGAGTTGGTGGTGGGTTTGCGCATAGATGCGGGCGATGCTTGGGCGGAGAGACATCGCTAGGTGACTCTTATTCCAGTAACAGTGCGGCGAGGATGCGAATGCTGCGAAATCATGCAGAGGATGGATAGACAGGTAGGCTGGGAGTCTGTCCCCCTTTGTCCCTTGAAGATAGCCCTTGGTCTACTATGCAAGCAAGGAAATAATTACAGGCAAATTCGAGACGCTTATATGTTATATCTTCCATGGTCTTCGCTGTCGTCATCCTTGCAGAGAGGTGGGGCGGCCCTGGAAAATGGAAGCTTTCGAATTGCTAGAATAGGCATCCGTTGGCTGGAGGGAACCCGCCCCATTGGCTGCGTCGTCACGATCGACGCTGGGGGCTGGATGTGACGTACAAGATCCAGCAAGAGCCATGGTTTCTCCAAGGCACCGCCGAACCCAGCTCTGAGGATCCGCTGGGTCCCCTGTTGTGTGGATTTTTATTTTATTTTTACTTTCAGAGCTCCATAGGTCAACAGGGAATTGCAGGTACAGTACCTGCCTCTGCAGACGGGAATCTCCAACCGGCCCGCTTGGGCCCACATGCGGCGAAACAGGTTTGTTAATCTAATCGTTGAGTAATTACATAACTCGGCACTGACGTCGCACCAATACCAGCGTCTGGGCAGGCCCAAGGACAGGCGTCGACTGGCGCGGGGCTTTTTGGGAGTTTTCCGGCACATCATATGACCACGGGGACGACATCTAGGTGGTCGAACGGACGGATCAGGTAGTTCGAGCCGATGGGTGGGATGATGTCCGCCAGCATGGGCCCGTAGGCGTAATTACAGCTTCATCAAAAGATCGGCGCGAAGGGTTGTTCGAGTCAACACAGTTAGTAGATATGATTCTCAGAAAGGCCTTGCTTGATTAACATCGATGCAGACATCGGGGAAGAACGCCCAAATACCTCATTAAAGAATGCGATACCTCCTGCCTCGCTGCGTGCGGAAACGATGAGAGCAGAGAGGCGTACGCGAGGCTTGGCTTCGAACCAGTTCTCCGCGTAACCGAGACGAGATGCTATAAGACAATAAAGAAGCGAGATGGCAATACTTGGTGTTACGATCCCTTGCTTGACTCGGGTTGAGATGCTGCCCAAAAGGGATCTGGTGCGAGAAGGTTGCTGCGAAGATGCTCGAAAGGAAACTGCCAACGACCGCGTGAAGACTTCTTCGCGCCGGCAGTCTCTCCGCAACCTTCGTTTTCCCACAGGACCGGGCAGTTATTAGGGACAAAAACGATGACGATACTCGTCTTTAAAATGGATATGGGGGGTGGGGGCCATTAATTTATCTCACGTGTCAAGGGATGGAATCTCCACGCTACTTCGTATATGTCCCTGCAGCTACCCCGCGCCAGTCCGCATTAGTATTAGCTTTTCTACATCAGCCTCCCCACGATCCAATCAGAGTATCCCCTCTGCTCCATTGGAATTTCCCCCCTTAAAATAAAACTTTGAATACGTGGACCAGATCGTGGCGAAGTGTCGTATTGATTTTATTGACGTGTTTCTTCCCAGATCCCCTCTCTCTCATTACCTCTCCTTTCCTATCCTCCCCTCCCCCAATTGTGTCACGTCAGCGGCTTAATGTCGTGGCTGTCGTCAACATGCGGCTCCGCCTAAAGACGGTCTCCATCGCCCTCCTGGTGCTTCTCCTCTCCGTGGCCCTGCTCGTCTGCGCCGTCACGCGAATCGTCAGCTTCGTCAACCTTTTCTTCGAGCACTCAGGCATCGCCCTCACCCAGGCCGAGGTCGCGCGCGCCCACAATGCCAGCGATCCAGACCCACGCCCCCAGGTGATCCCCAAAATCACCCACCAAGTCTTCCACAACTGGCGAGACCCCGGCAATGACACGCTCCCCGTCGATTGGATTGCGGCGCGCCAGACATGCATCGATCGGAACCCCGACTGGAATCACATGGTGCGTTAGCAAACCCTCTCGCATCCTCCCAATCATGGTGATGTGGCAATGCGGCTAACATTGTCACTTGTAGCTCTGGACGGAGAAGGCATCGCGGGATCTCATTGCGACCGAGTATCCCTGGTTTCTCAACACGTACGATGGCTATCGCTTCCCTGTGCAGCGAGTGGACGCAATTCGATATTTCCTCATTCTCCACTACGGCGGCATCTACATTGACCTCGATCATGTGTGTTACCTCCTTCCCTTCTATTTTCCCGTCCCCTTTCCCCGCAAATCCCTCCCTGGCTTTGCCTTTCTCTGTCCAGGTGTGCTGACAGCCTCTCTTTCTAGGCATGTCCGACGAGCCTCGAGCCACTCCTCTACTACCCAGCCTGGATCGCCGACAGCGGCCGAGACACACTGAACAACAACATACTCGCCGGGCGACCGAACCATCCTTTCTGGAGCCTGCTCGCACAGTCCCTCCGGGCGTACGACTACAACTACGTCTTCCCCTACATAACCATCAGCTACGCCAGCGGCCAGTGGTTCGAGACGGACATCTGGGAGAAGTACCACGCCATGCTCCCGGACCCCGACAAGGCCGGGTCCCAGGAGAACAGGCTGTACCGCCTCATCATGGAGAACGAGAACACGGACGGGTGGATATTCTTCACGCAGGAGCGCGGCGGCACGTGGAAGAACTGGGACAACCAGCTGTTCCTCTGGATCGGCGACAATCTAGCCCTGCTGGCGCTGGGGGTCTGCGTCATCCTCGGGCTCGCCACCTGGCTCGCCGTCCGGGCCGTGCGGCGGATGCGGCGCCGGACCCGGGGATATATACCCCTCGAGGGGCGGCCGGATAAAGACGACGACGACTTCGCGTAACGGGGGATGGCGGGGGGTTTCGAGACCGGGGTATCGGATTGTCGCACACGCGGACCTTTTTACTACTTTTCCCCATTTCCCCGTAATTTTGGGCATTTTCCGGCGTTAGATGGGGAGGGCTCGCAAGATAAATAGAGCAATAATGAGGCGGGAGAACATATGGGCCAGGCATTATATCAGGGGGGAGGCAACTCGGATATCCAGCCTGGCATTAGAACATAGATTTTCTTCTGTGAGATGTCTTAATAGATAGCATGTACCAATAAAAAGTAACTATTACAAATAACAGGATCGATTCAGTCGATGGTCCTGCATGCAATACGTAGGCTAGTAAACCCAATGTTGCCCATTAATGGGCATAATGAAACAAGGAAAGGGGGGGAAGGGCCCATTGGTGGGGGGGGAGTTAAAAAAAAAAAAAAAAAAAACGTACAACACCAGGGATTCGCTGGTCGTCACCGACCCAACTACTAGTCTGGCCCTCACTGGCTTATCTATGGGAGAGCGGACGGGATCCCGAGTTCTCCAGTGGGTATGGTCGTACGTGCTAGATCACTC
Source organism: Phialemonium atrogriseum (assembly GCF_030411735.1). Taxonomy (NCBI): domain Eukaryota; kingdom Fungi; phylum Ascomycota; class Sordariomycetes; order Cephalothecales; family Cephalothecaceae; genus Phialemonium; species Phialemonium atrogriseum. The sequence continues at coordinate 265,525 of NW_026848156.1, read as the reverse complement.
CCTTAGTTTGCTATTTATGCAGCAGCCATGACTGAGTCCTCCGAGTCAGGTGTGTTGCCAAGGATTGCCTGCCCCTGGGGAAAAGGGGCTTTGAGCCATTCTTCAACTACGGCCTAGTATTATGTGTAGCACGGATTGCAAAGGAGGTGATATGCTAAGTTAGAGATGTCAATGGGAAGTTAGTTGAGGATTAAATCAAAATGTTGATGCCTTAAGAACGCTATTTCGAGAAAACTCAGTAAAAGTCCTACTCATACTAGCCAAAGTAATACGGAAACCTGATGGACGGACTACCGATCTTCAAAGTTGGCACGCTCTCTATTGCACAGTAGCAGTAAAGTAAAAATCCTGTCGCCTTTTCCGCAGTGATCGTCGAACGGGGTGTCGGCGGGTCTATAAGACCAAGGAAGATGGCGCCCTCACAACGGCTTTGAACGGTTAAAATCGCGTAGAGTAGGCAGTTCTGCGGGTCCATGACTTACATTACAGGGATTTCTGGATGCTTTCGTCTTGGCAGCAATGGAACATAAGCCGTTGTTGTCGTCGGAATCATGAATCAACGACGCCCCTTCGATCTCTTGGCTGTATTTGACGGCTCCCCTCTCGATTGACTTCCTACATTCTTAGATTTTGCATGCCTAGTGTCGGACTTGGTATCAGGTGTAGCATATTCTGTGGCGTTGTCGTGCCGCTCCCTCTCTTGACGGGGATCGTCGTGCCATATCTTCTCGGTATCGGGGGCCAATGTCGTCGTTGGTGATTGGACCTCTGGTTGTGAGTAGGGCGGAGCTTCGTATTGACTCGGGCCATCGCCAGAGTCGCCTTGGTAGTCCCTCTCCTCTGTTACAGCAGGTGGATACGCAAGAGGCGGCGCCGCTCCCCATTCGTACCCGTCAGCGGCTTCCTGCTGTCCAGCCACAACAACCGGAACTCCGAAATCCTGAGACGAAGACGCGATCCCTGGTGTTTCCTCATGTCCGGTTGGAAAGGTGGCATACCGGTATTCCGCCAGGTTATATGTTGCCACCTGCTCCCCGCTGCCACCACCTTGGGCGTAGTAATGAGACGAGTTATCAGCAGTTGACTCTTCGTTGGATTTGGGCGAGGGCTGGAATGTCTGGTTTCTGGATTGTTTGGTCCCATGCGCTTTGACAGTGTTGGTCCGCCGGGCTCTACCGTTCTTCCGCGAGGAGCTAACGCCGAACAGAACCACTTCCATCTCGCTTATCTTAGCATCTAAAGATGCGAGGGTTTTCCGGCAGACTCTCTCGCCCGGGGTGAGACATTGAGCCAATTCTATTAGCCTTCGGGCCAGATCCCTTTGCAGTCCCTCTCCATTTTTGTCATTCCTCTCGTCCTCCGTCTCATCATCCAAATCGGAAGCATTGTAAAGACACTCCTCGCCAGGTGCCTCGAGGTATAGGAGGAAGTTGTCCACGGTGAAATTTTCGTCCTCGACACCGCAATCTGGAAAGGCATGCTGGATGTATTGGACAGCCTTTGCCAGGCCCAGCCGATAAAAGCTCCGGTGTTTCCGATAGTCCTGACGCAACAACACGACGACGGCAATGGTGGAGGCAAGCGGGAAGTCGACATCCCCCAGTGCGTCGACAATGGCGCCAAATTTCTTGCCGAGCAGCTTCTTCCCGGCCTTCTTGTCCGCAAATTTGAAGCAGCCCTCAGAAGTCAGGAGATGGATCAAAGAAGAGATGACGAACTCGTCAGCGTCGGTCTCACGGGTCTTACGCGAAGAGGTAACCTTCTCAATGCTGACCATGGCCAAGTTTGAGGCCGGAATTGAGCTTGGGGCGTCGATGGCTAAATCGGATACGACCGGAGCCATAGGTTCTTGTGACGGACCAAAGCTGTCGTGCTCTGATGTTTCCTGATATCGGCTTCCATATATAGCGTCCGTAGTGCTAGGGGCCTCGTATGGCATTGCATCGTTGTCGTCCACACCCCCTCCGGTGTGGAGTTGCTCTTCGACGGATTGAGGTGCGGTTCTGGACACTGTAGGTGATAACTGACCGTACTTGACGTTCGCTTCAGTGTACTGGGAAAGAGTTTGGCCCCAGAAGGGATCCTCTTCGTCAGCATTTATATCCCTATTTTCGAAATGTGGAATTCCGTTGCTCTTGAAGGCAGCACCTCTGCGTGGTTCTTCTCCCTTGCTAGATCCAGCACCTCGCTTGCTCCCCAACATCTCAGGGCTAGAAGGTGATGAATATGTCTCCTCCAAGCCTGGGCCGGCGGTATGTGGCTGGTCAAAGAATGGATTTCCCGAAGGATCTGGATACGGTACATCGGAACGCCGTCGAGCGGGGTTGGGGAGCTCTGTGGGTCCTTCCGCAGACCTCGAGTTCGCGTATTTCCCTTTATCACCACCAGCCCGGGGTTCGCTTTGGCGTTTCGAGTGCTTGCTTCGAGAACCACCCTCTTTCGGCTGTGTCTTGGAATGTTTGCTCGGTGGGTTTGTCGAATCCTGGAGGAAGGGGTCATCCAGACCAGGATTGGAAGATTGTTCGATGAAGAAACTGGTCCATTTTGAGGCTATGTTGTAATGGATTCCCAGTGCCTCCCCTTCCGCCCTGGTCAGATCTTCTTCCTCGATGGAATATCTGGGAGGTGCAAAAAGGTGTCCCTGAATCCAACTTTCGCGCCTCTCGAGATCACCTAGGAGTGCTCGTGCTGCGAGCTTGTGTATGAGAGTTCCAGGATTTAAGAGGGCCTGAACCCTGACATCAATCATCTCTTGTTTGCCGCGGCTATCGTTCCTGACCACCTGGACCCACTGCGGGAGGGAATGTCTCCATTCGCTGGTATTGAGGAGCAGAAGAATGCGATTATGGACAAATGGTGACATCTCCATGGTGTTGAACGGAGATTTGAGCAACGTCGGCGATTGAAGGAAGTCGGAACCTACATGTACTTAGTTAGTAATGCAAATTTAGGAGGGAGAGGGAAAGGATAAGAAGCAACATGAAAAGCAAAGACCAAGCGCACCTTGACTCTTCTCGACCCCATCAAAATAAATGTCCACAGAGCTCGCATGATCCTTCAAAGCTTTGTCAAGCATGGTCACCAAGCTTCTGGTCAGGTCGCCTCCCCCTGCGGCTTCCACCACTTGGGAGTATCCCCCACCGGCTCGCGCGATGTTCTCGACAAGGGCGTGCGAGACCTCATTTCCGATGCCGAGGGCGAAAAATCGCACTCCCCCGTTCGTTGCTTGCTTGGTGTCGCGGACAAAGTTGGTGGTGTCATCGAGAGCCCAATACTCTCCGTCGGTCAGCACGATCACATCAGTCAGAGTCGTAGCATCTCGCGCGTCGACCACGGCTCTCAGTGCAGGAAGCAACTCAGTCCCCCCCATGTCAGATCTGAACTTGTTTGCAACATATTTCTCGGCCGCGGCAAGGTTCTGCGCATTGTACTCCCCCGAACCACGCCACATGGAAGTGTACTTCGAGCCGAAGCACCAGATGTTGAACAACTTGCCCTCGGGAATACCCCTTAAGAAAAACATCATGGCCTTCTTCAGTGCCCCAATCTTGTTCTCCATGGAGCCGGACCTGTCAGCGAGGAAGAGAATCTCGCTGCGGCCTGGTACATTGGTCGTGGAAGTGGGAGGAATCGAAATCATCATGGCCCTTTGATCGGGCCACTCCGGGTGGTACTCGACCCATGCAGATGGCTGCTCGCGCTCGATGGGCCGCGACATGTTCAGAACGAAGTCTCCACCTAGAGAATCGGTGACCCCCAATCTCACCAGCGTTCCTGTCTCCATCCACTGCCCTCCGCTGTTGACTTCCCAATATGGCTCTTGGGTTATCTGGTGGCCTTTGCAACGAGCCTGTATTGCAAGCAGCGGTTCCCGTGAGATGACAATAGCCTCGATTGTTATTCCCAAGGGCTCGGTGATGTTTGCGTGCCTCATTTCTGGAGGTGGTGTGCCATACCGCGGGGCGATGGTGGTGGGAATCGTCAGCGTCACCAGAGTCACGTCGTCGTCCTCACGTAGCTGGCGTTGCAACAAGCACGTGAAAGTTATTTCCACCCTAAGCCTCGCCTTGGCAGGGATGTTGCCCAGAGAAGAGGTGAAGATCTCCGATGTGTTGAGTTCTCCAAGCGCTGCTGTTGTCTTGGCTCTGTCGAAGTTGGCTCTTGCTTCCGCTCGGGGCCGAACCTTGGCAACGAGCAGTTTGTTTGAGTTTCTCTTGCCAAATTGGCAGGAGAAATCAGTGACAGAGCATCCATTTGGTAGCGGAAAGGTATAAGCAGCCTGGGCGATGTTGTCTTTGGTGTGGTTCCAGAACAATTGAGTTGCCGTAAAAATTCCAATGTCGTCGACGACTCGGGCTTGGATGTTGACCCAGAGCGGCCGCAGGCAATCCTTTTGCCTGTTCCAGGTGATGCCTGCTTTAGGCGTCATATTGGCCTCAGTACTTGAATCGCGAAATAACCTAAGGGCGGACTTTAGTGTGCTGAAATTCGGCTACGACAACGGAACGACCGTCTAAAGGACCTCTTGACGACCATGGTCATACATGATTTTGGTTCTCGTCCTAGTTTTGAATTGTCCAGTAAATGCATGGCCATAAGGTAGGGGGGGGGTGGGTGAGGAGCTCGTCTCGTGGCTGAACATAATTCGTCATCCTCGTTGGCAGGTTATCCGGTGAGGTGACGAATGAACACCAGAGAGACTAGACCAGCTGCTGCTAATATGTCAAAGGGACCAATTGAATAGCTGGGCTGAGTAAGCTCCAGGTTCAAGGCTCGAATATAGATGACTGACGTGTCAAGGGATGGGTGGTGAGGATGACCATCGACCGAGTCTCGCCTTCTTCAGCTCACCAGGTGTGAGAGCCTTGTTTCGAATAGCCCGATTATTGGACCGATCCATCGATAACGTTTACTAGTTGATATTTATAATTGATCGGCAGGTAGAGAGTCAAAGAACCTGAGCCTTGCAATAGGATGGTGTGGCAAGTATGCCTAGCTGCAGAGCCTTATGCAGCCCCCCAAGCTGGCTGGGGAGATCCCCCCGCGCCCCCCTCCCAAAGAAGGGAAAAAAAAAATGAAAACCTTAATTGCCGAGGAGCAGGCAAGAACCCGCTATGGCAACCAGTCCTCTCACCAAGCTGACCCTTGAATTACCGAGACGCCATGTCCAGTGCGGAAGTTGAAAAGGGGCGAAAAGTCATGGCACGTGCGTGATCACGTGGGGTTGTGAGGAGGCGTCTCCCCTGTACCTATGTTGGGGACTGGCAGAGCGGAGAGGAGACTCTTCGTGCCTTCAAATATCTTCTAATATAAGGTCTAGCACTACCAACACTTTTCTTACAGATGGCTGACCGGCCGTCCCAGCTGATCAGCTGGTCTTAATCATGTTCATTATGTTGGTTTTGTTGCTTCATACAGGACGAAGTCCAGAACTTCGCCCTGTCTCAATGTCACAAATATCTTCCATCGCATACCATTTTCCCCATAAAGTACGGCAAGTATCGGTCATCTGACAACCTGCTAACGACTTAGGAGAGCACAGCGCTAGATCAGCCCGTATTCAATTCGAGAATCATATCAGCTCCCTCGGGCCGACGCGGCCACACCGTCAGCTCATTAAGCTCGATGTCCTTGGCATCGACATGCCCCGACAATTTCTCGAGAAGGAGCCTACCGTCTCGAAATCAATCCTATTGGACATGATGGCGCAATGCCCCTTTGCAGACCAGGGGGGATTCGGTTATAATGAAGGACTGGGTGTAATTATATGAACCGCTTGGGCTATTTCATATTTTGCCTCTTCTCTTGCACTATGAATTAAATAGTTCGGCAATGTCGTGTAACCCTTAGAAATGATACCACCCACCCTCGAGATTGTTCTGCGTGGTAATGGCGAAACGGGGGGGAGCTGGCAGCCTGGTTGTGGTGACTGAAGTTGTGACATTATTGGCCGGCTGGAACCTCTGTTGGTTGTGCGTAATATCCTCGATGCAGGACCCAGGTAGGTTGTAATTCACTGCCACGGCGACTCCGTCAAGGTCAAGTTGGTCAGGGCCCCCAGCCCCCCCAAACTCCCGTCATGGAGCGCACAGTCAAGAATCATGGTTTCTTGACCTCCCCTCTAAATTCTTCGGTCGTTGGTATTCTTTCATTTCAGATCAGTCAATCCTCCACGCATTAAACACCAATGTCGACTCTTCTGGTCCGACACAAAACAAAGGAGGACTGTTGGTCCTTTCGCAGCAATGCAGATCTCCGGGAATTTCTCTCCATCAAGAAAACGTGTCTCGGCCTACAGTTCCAGAAAAGGGAATGCCAGAGAGTACTCAACAAATCGAGTCGGAGGCATATTGAGAACCACACAGCGCGCCTTCTCGGGGCCGGTTTCCCTTCTGACACGGCTGACTTATGTCTGTGGCACCTGGCGGTACACAGCATCTGCGGCATCGAGAGGCACGACTTCGTCGTATCCCATGACGGCGTCCGACAGACGCTACACGCGCATCTCTACAACAAATGGCACAAATTACTCTGGGCCGAATACCTGAAGGCAAACGGAATACTCCTCCAAAGGGCTCCTCCACCATTGCATTGTCCGGGGGATTGGAAAAGTGCTCTGCCACCGCAACGTGGACTCGAGACAGTTCAAAGGAACGCCCGTCCATCACACAACGGCGAGGTTGAACCGGTGCGTCCCGGTCCACCCAAACGGTCTTGGACTTTTACGTCAGCCGATTCCCGGATGAGCATATTCTTGAAGCGAGTGCTTCCTTTGCAACGAGAATCCAAACCTCATCGGCCCGGACTGGAGAGGCGGGACGAAGATTTTCACATCACCACCCTCGACTCTCTCCCCTCGGACAAACCCAGGCGGTGGGGGACAGCACAAGACGATGGCCGGAACGACAAGTCCAGTCCAGATGACCTTCGATCCAACTTGAACGACGAGGCCAGTGCGGGAATGGCACAGTTAGCAAGCACGCCATTTCGAAGACCGAAAGAAGGCGACCACGATGACATATTCATCGACCAAGGCCATGCGGCTAACGAATTGGAGAGGACGCCACTGTCTGTCGGCTCGTCGTTGGCGGCGACAGTATTTACCCCAACCGGACGGAGTAGGGATGCCACTCCGCTTTCAGAAGTTAGCTCGAACTCCAGTGACCAACCTCAGCGAAGGCTCGGAGCTTCGGAAACGGGAAGCCCCTTGCAAAGGAAACAAGCACGCAAACAGCTGGCCGCTCGAGGTGAGCATTCACTCGCCTGTCTGGTCTCAGTACCGATCCTAGAGACTGACATGCCGAGTCAAGTATTAGACAGTTATGAAGCTCGTGCGACGACTTATGCGGACTCAGACTCTCTAGGACTAGATGCAAGTACTGCAGACCAAGCTTACAAAACCGACCCGGAGCCGGCACATTTCAACGGGGTGGTCCTATACTGCGGCCCCGACGAGGATTTGCAGAAGTTCATCCGCAAGCTGAGTTCCAAGACACAAGTTGACTTTATGTTCGCCGATGCTGGGGACGACGCTGGAAGCGCACAAGGGACTGTCCAGGCCCACGATTTCTTCCGGCTAAGCATGTCGGCGCGAGAGGCCCTAGAGGCCTTGCTCGACAAGCTAGAAAAGCCGATCTACCACAACAGTTCCCGCGGAGGCTGCTATATTTACGGTTACACTCTACCGGGTACCGCGGGCTACATAAAGATTGGAGTTTCGGTAGACGAGCAGAAACGCCTCCAGGCTTGGGCAAGCTGCTGCGAACAGACACCCATCAAGGTCTTCAAGGCATATATGCCTTACGCGGCAGGTTTGGTCGAAAAGATGGTCCATTACCATCTCCATGAGTTTCGTCGCCAGTTCGTGTGCGGAAGTAAAACACACAATGAGTGGTTTAAACTCCCCCTGGAACGCTCTCTCCAAGCTCTGACTCAGGTGATGAGGTTCAGTCGCTCTTCGCCTTTGACTTCCGACGGCCGGCTACGGCCCTTTTGGCGGAAAGAAGTAAGAGAGGCACAAAATCGGCGTCACTCCGGGAAATACTCCATCGGCCAGTGGGTTGAGAGATTGGAGACTGCGCTGGAGTTGGAAGCGAATCCGCAGAGGGAGAAGGATTGTGTTCTCGCTGAGATTAGACTTGCCGTGCGGGTTAAAGATGATGGCGAGATTAGCAGAATAGAGATCCTAAGTCAGCAGGAAATGGAGGAGAGACAAGTTGCTTCGGTTGATATCTCGGGAAACTTTCTTGTTGGTGGAGGGGCTAATAGTTAATAATGGAGTTCCGGTCGGCATGCACAGCTTAAAGCAAGGGTCTAACTATGGAAATGAAATTTAATACAGTTTGTTGTGCTTATATACTGATTTAAGGCACGAATCTCCAATCCTCGTTGTGGTAGCAAGAAAGGGGCGAGAGGAAGGGAGAGAGAGAGGGAGAGAGAAGAACCCCCAAATAATTAAGGGAGAGAGAAGGAAAATATCTACAACACCATGGATTCGCTGGTCGTCACAAGACCTAACTACTGATCTGGTTCCTCAAAAGAACCCTCGAGAAACTGGCCGCTCAAGCGCCTGGTCTTCTATAATCCAACTCTCTTACCCTCCGCCACACCTCCCGCACGAGCCTCTCCTGGCCTTGCCGTCCTGTCTCGGTTGATGATGGTCCGGCCGGCCTTCGCCAGACGTATGTCAGCGGTTGATCGCAGAAAAATGAGAGGCAGATATTGGCGCCGTGGGCAGGAAGAGGTTCATTCTCCAAACTCACCTTATTGCGAGATATAACCTGCTTCCAAGGCGGACATCTTGAATCTCGGCGGTGGACGGGTCCTCTGGGGGGTTCGCAGACGTCACCAGGCCACCGGCCTCCTGCAGAATAGCTATTCCCGCCGCGACGTCCCTGCAAGGTCTATCAGCATGGCTCAGAGCAGATTGGAGCAGAGAGGGTCGTTCGTCCATACCACTCCCAGCAACCGCCCTCCCACCATATATCGAAAGACCCCATGGCCGTGTAAGCGAGGTCTAATGTCGCGCTAGGTTGGGGGTTCAACTCGTAAGCGCAAGCCATATCCAGCGGTTCCGGGCGCGGCGACAAACCTTCCCAAACTGCGCATCCCATGGACCATCCCCCCCTTGCCCTGCCGACCCCCAATCTCGGCGGCCATGTTGACGAAGCTCTCGACCTTGCGGTACATGTTACCGTCAGGCCTGTCTTGCCTGTCCTTCCCCCACTCGCACGCGAAGATGCAGCCGGAGGGAGCCTCCTCGGGGATCGGGGGCACGGGGTAGCGGATGAGGGGCAGGCGCTGGTTGTCGTTCAGCCAGGCGCCCCGGCCCCGGCAGGACGTAAAGAGCTGGTTGAGGAAGGGGGCGTAGATGACGCCGATCACGGGCCGGCCGCCCAGGATGAAGGCGATTGAGACGCAGAACATGGGGAACAGGTGGGTGTAGTTGACGGTGCCGTCTAGGGGGTCGACGCACCACGTCGGGTCCGTCTCGCCAATGAGGTAGTCGCGCGAGTCACCTTTCGAGTAGGTCTCCTCGCCGATAAACCTTTTTGGGGGGGGGCGCGGGGAGGCCACGATGATCAGTTTGGAGCACTTACTCGGATCAGGCTCAAGACGAGAAAGGGTCGACTTACTTGTGGTCGGGATATTTCAGGGAGATGGAACGATGGATGAAGGCCTCCACGTCTAACGGGTGTATCCCCGAGTCAGCGAGGCGCCGCAAGAGATGAAGGACGGTTACAATCCGGCGGAGGCGGAAGCACCTAAGCCGGGACGATGCGACGCGGGCTTACCTTCGTCTGTCTTGGTGACAATATCTACAGCGCTGTCCTTCTCTGTAAATGCCTGGCCGCTCTGTCCTGCGTCTCCGAGCCTTGCCTTAGCGGCATCCATGAGCATGTTTCCGGCATCCTTGCCCAGCTGCACAGCGAAGGCGTAGACCTCGCCCAGCTGCTCGTCAGTCATTCCAGCCATGACTTCTGCTGTTTGTCACGAGCTAAGATTTATGTCTGCCTGGTTCCCACAGATAATGACGAAGTGATAGCAGGTTCTTGGGAACTGGTAAAATGCCCGATTACTCATTTGCAGGAACTTCAAGTTGGGGCAGAAGTGACCGAAGGCGGGGCGGAATCAAGCTGCATCGGCCGCCAGAAACCGACGCCACTCTGGCATGGGTGCTGAACAATACCCATAGGCGCTACCACCCAGTTCATTGTTAGTGGTGTCTTGGGGCAGATTCCCCGCAATTCCAGCGTGCGCTCGTCGGTCGAAGAAGAGCTCGGGTCGATCTTATTATCTGTGTAAGCCGCCCTTTTTCCCCACTCCACCCACACCCATGATCCACTGCAAATCCGCGCTGGCAGAGCCTTTATCCGGCCCCAAGCATTGGCGCATTCATCCCACCCACCATCTGCAGAAACGCTGGTCGTCACACAACCTTCTGCCTTATTGCTTAGCCGCCCCTGTATGAAGGGCAGGGACTCTGCTTTACGTTTTACAGGCCCTTGTAGGCAGCCACGCCATAACGGGTTACGTGGACGACGTCGGCTTTGGCGCTGCTGGTCTTCAGAAGGGCTCCAAAAGTTCAAAGTTCCAAAGTTCAAACGTAGCGAGGGACCATACCTCTCTGCTGATTCCATTCACCCATTCACCCATCCGTCAATTCGTCATCTAGGCATAGCCCAGGCTGTAAATTTCCAAGCCAAGCTCCACTCGCCGCAGCCATGCCCCGCCGCATCCTCCTCATCAACGGGCCCAACCTGAACCTCCTCGGCACCAGGGAGCCCCACATATACGGCTCAACCACCCTCGCCGACGTCGAGGCGCAGGCGCGGAAGCAGGCCGACGACCTGGGATTCCAGCTCGAGACCTTCCAGTCGAACCACGACGGCGCCATCGTCGACCGCATCCAGGCGGCCGCCGGCCTGGGGCCGGACGCGGGCGCGGCCAGCGGGGACAGGGTCTCCGCCATCATCATCAACCCGGGAGGCCTGACGCACACGAGCGTCGTGGTCCGCGACGCCCTGCTCGGCGTCGCCATCCCCTTCGTCGAGGTGCACGTGTCCAACATCCACGCCCGGGAGCCCTGGAGGCACCACAGCTACTTCAGCGACAAGGCCGTCGCCGTCGTCTGTGGCTTGGGCACCTTCGGGTATACTGCCGCTCTCGAGTTTGCGGCCAGGCACTTGAAGATCAAGGAGGAGTCTAGGTTGTAATGATAGTTGGTGCCACGAGTGCAGACTAGCGAAATAAAACCAAGTAAAATCCTTACTGAGCCACTGTCGGATTTTCCATGGTGTCGTCGTCATCGAGAAAAGAAAGAAAAAAAGTGACAAGAGTGGAATTCACCCACGCCCCTTTCGAGACCACGGAGATGGAGTGTAAGTTTTGAAACACCCTGACATGGCGCCTTGGACTACTCGCTCGGCCATCTTATCTTGATGTTGAGAAACAGTATAAGTAGGAGAGACTAGCAAAGATGGGCAGGTAGCTGAAGGGGGAGACGATGATAATTCAACATGAAGCAAGTAAAAACGCCAGAAGTAATATTAAAGTAACACCCAGACGCTACATGACAGTTTAGAATAAACCCCAAGAACATCCCCCTTACAGCGATGCAGATATCATTGTCGATGGCGCACATTCCAATCCCAAATCCTCCACCAGCTTATTCCACGAGACGGCCCCCCTCCAGGCCAGCTCCTCGGGAACCTCAGCGCCGTCGTCCGACATGCGCCGGTTAAAGAGCTCCAGGCTAACCCACCCATCAAAGCCAAGGCCGTGGAAGAAGGCTGAGGCGATCTCTCTTACAGGCAGGTAGCCACCCTTCTCGCCGTAGAAGAGCCGACAATTCCTCGACCAGCTCATCCTAGCTGGCTGCTCTGCGTCGTAGAAGGCGTGGCCTTTGACCAGCGGCTGGCGCAGCCGCTCACCATCGACAACCTGGACGTAAAAGACCTTGCTCACATCGACCCGGGCCACCAGCCGCTCCATCGACTTCCGCACCTCTTCCTCGGCACCAGGCACGCGCCCTGTTGGCGAGGCTGGGTCGGCGTAAATGCGCGCGGCGATGTTGAAGGTGTCGAGGCACATGCCAAAGTTGGGGCGGTCCACCTTCTGCACCACCTCCCAGCATCGCTCCCAGACATCCACACGGGTAGCCCATGAGAGGCTCTCGTAAGCAAACCGGATAGGGGGCGACTGCTGAAGCCCAATGTCTGCGACCTGGCAGAGGTCGGCGACGATCAGGTCTAGGTTGTCGGTAACCTGCTCTGCGGGAAGGAAGTTTGAGGGGATTTGGATTATGTCTGTACCAAGCACCTGGGCAAGCTTGATCCAGAGGGCCAGCCTCTTGAGGTACCTTTGGTGCTCGTTACGGTCGACTAGGCCATCGTAATTCAGGAAGGGCTGGAGGCAGACGACTTCCAGGCCACGGGAGTCGCACATGTGACGGATGTTATGGGCAGCGGCAAGTTGAGCTGCTGCCGAGGGTTGTGCCGATGAGCCATCAGGGGACAAGCTCTTGGCAAGGTCGGCAAGGTCCTCGTAGAAGAGCTCGATGCCTTTGTAGCCATACTTCTGTGCCATGTCCAGCTTGTGGCTCAGAGAATGACCAGCATAGCACCGGCCCAGGGACATGGAGCTGATTGCCAACCTGCAAGGCATCTTTGACGGGCGCTTTGTGAATTCGGGGGTTATAGGAGAAGGAGACCGTGACCAAGGAAGCATATATCCCGGTAGAAGCGGAACCGAGACAGGAGAGACAGACGAGAAGCCTGTCCGAATGGCGCAGTAAGTTGTGGAATTGATCCCAGGGGCTGTGGACGGAGACAGGAACAAGGTAGGACGTAAAATGGTGATACCCAGGGGAGTAGGTTCGAGTGAGAGAAGATGACGATGATGATGACCAAGGGCTTCCAGGCTGGTCGGCAGCTAGGATACCTACTTAACAGTTTTACTGCAAGAAACTGATGTAGGCAAACCTATGAAATGAGTAATCCCTCCCGTGTTGATCTGGTTGTCAATATTGCCTAACGTATCAAGCCAGTGGCAAACAACATTCAAGCGAACTAGAGAGACGGACATCAAGCCGTCCAAGGCCGAGATAATTAACCGACTTGTTGGTCGGAAAACCCAGGTAAAAGTATCTTCCCTTGGTCAAGACTTGAATCCACCCAATCTTGGATATCTGGGTATCCGGATTGGGGCCTGGGCCTGGGAATGGTCACGCAAAGCACTTGAGAGGACAGCGGAAGAAGGCGCGACCCATGGCGCCGAAGGTAAGCGGATACGTAATATGCCTAATTAAGCAACGTCCGGCTTAGCGAGTAAGGCTCATCCTGGACTTACGGGTACCTCCTGCCTGCCCGGATTTGAAGTGTACGGAATACGTTACCTCCATTGTGAGGGATTGTGGATGGAAATGGTGCACTGTGGTATGTACACTAGCCCGGTTGATGTCATTGTGGAGTGCGGGGGTGAATGTTTAACCACCGCCCAACCATCCGAGCGACGGGAGTTAGCATGCCTTCCGCAAAGGTCCGTAGATCTCCCCCTATCAGAAAGGGGGGAAAGAAGAAAAATTGTGGCCAAACTACCTGTAAAAATGCACTTCCGCCTCAGCACTTGAACCCCTAGAGGTATTGGAGGATGCTCCCCTCAAAAATGAAGCAGGGAAATTGCGCCTAAGAGAAGGTGATTTGTAGAGACTCCATCCAGTAAAGGTGCTTTCGGCTATCTGGTCCGCATCTGCAGCTATCCTTCCCCATCCGAGAAAACCGCGTCAGCGGACCGAAATACGGACGGATCACCTCAATAATAAAGGCCGCCGGCCGCAGAGGCTACCCGCCTGATCACCGCTGGACACTCCGAGGCAAACCAACTGACTCCTGCATCTTTACCATCCCTACCGTGCCTTTACTGCTTACCTAGTCAAGAAAAGACAAGGACCGCCTTGAGCACTGAATATTTGCGGCACCCCCTCGCCTCCATACTCTCAGTCCCTCCCTCCCCCGCAGTCAGATATGGCGACAGCCACCACCGTCATGCAAGACGAGATGCCTCTGACGGCTCGCATTGGAGAGCTGGACCGTCACGGCTTCCTCTTCGGCCAGAAGCTCGCCGCCTCCATGTCTCCTTTGCTCCACTCGGTAGTCTATCGGGAGCTTGGTCTGCGGTGGGAACAGATCAGGCTCGACTCAACGGACATGGGCCACTTCTTGAAGCTGATGAAGCACCCCAAATTTTACGGTTGAGTCCTGCCTTTCCCCTCCTATCTCATGGGTTGTTGTTGTTGTTGTTGTTGTTGCTCCATGGGCTCGGGCTCGTGCTGACTGAACTTACACAGGCGCATCAGTCACGATGCCCCACAAGGTCGCCATCATGCAGCACCTGGACGAGCTGACCGACGAATGCCGCGACATTGGCGCATGCAACACCATCTTCATCCGCGACCTGCCCGACGGCCGGCGCCTGTTCTGCGGGACCAACACCGACGTCGTGGGCACGCGCGAGGCGTTCCTGCAGAACGTGTCGCGCCCGGCCGCGGTCTTCGAGGGCAGGCCGGGCCTGGTGGTCGGCGGGGGCGGCGCCGCCCGGTCGGCCGTGTACGCGCTGCGCAAGTGGCTCAAGGCCACCGACATCTACCTGGTCAACCGCGACAAGGCCGAGGTCGACTCCATCATGGCGCAGTGCGCCGAGAGGGGCTACGGCGACGGCCTGGTGCACGTCGAGACGACCGAGCAGGCCGAGGCGCTCGAGGGGCCCGGCGCCGTCGTCGCCTGCGTTCCGGACTTCCCGCCCAGGACGGAGGCGGAGAGGCTGGCCAGGCGGATCACCCGGACGATGCTCCGCAAGGAGCACAAGGGCGCCATGCTGGAAATGTGCTATAACCCGTCCCCCTACACCGAGCTCGGCGCCCTGGCGGAGGCCGAGGGGTGGCAGGTCATCCTCGGTACTGAAGCCCTGGTCTGGCAGGGGATTGAGCAGGTGAGCACAGGCCTTCTTTTTTCTTTTCTTTTCCCCTTGGCTCTGTATATCCTAGCTGGGTTAGCATTGGCTACTACATTCCAGTACTAATAAGATCCAGGACAAGTATTGGACAGGTCGCCAAGCCAGCGAGCTACCAGTCAAGGCGATCCAAGAAGTGATCGCGTCCAAACTTGGGCAAAGACTACGGCTGTAGACTGAGGAGTTGGAGGTTTTGTGGATATTATTAGTATACCATTTATTGGAGTCATTAGTCGACACAGCCGGGACAACAGGCATTTGTATTGCGCAGCTAGTGTGGCTTTTTTTGTCTTGTTACAACTACCATTCTAGTCTAGATGAATAGATGAGATATATACCTAGATCTGGTTGTCGGTGTGTCCACACTGCTCGGCAACTAACAACGAAAAGGAGGCAGAGAGTACTTTTGTGGCATCCGCCGCTAAGAGACTGTATTCTCGGCGTCTCTACGGATGGGCCAAGTCTAGAATGAGGCTTTACGCTTCACGAATCTGCAGCCATCAAGACACAAGCAAAAGAATTTCGTTGGTGATAGCTTGAAATGATATGTAAACCATTGCACTTGGATACCTAATTAAATATCTTAATTGGAACATATAAAGCACCCTTCCAACATCCATAGCCGATCCATAGGGCACATCCACCTAGTGCTATTATTCCGTGGAGCCTGCAAAGCGTCTCTCAGGGGGTCGCAGTCCCCTCAAGCTGGGCGACGTTGGCCTTCTCGTCGGCCTCGAGGTGCGCGCCCGCGGCGTTCTGGCGGAACTCCTCGTCCTCGAGGCGCAGCTGGTCCATGACGATCTTGTTCGCCTTGCGCAGGGGCTTGGTGGCGAAGAGGCGGTCCATGGCCTCGAGCGGGACGGACTTGGTCTCGGGGATGAAGGCGTAGACGAAGACGACGGAGAGGATCATGAGCGACGCGAAGAAGAAGTAGACGCCGTACGACATCTTCAGGAACATCTGGGGCGTGAAGCGGGAGATGATGAAGTTCCAGAACCAGTTGTTGGCCGCGGCCGACGCCTGGCCCAGCGACCGCGTGTTTTGGTCGAACATCTCCGAGTTGACGACCCAGGGCGTGCCGTTCCACGAAGGCGTGTAGAAGGCCGTCCAGAGGTAGAAGAAGAAGATGGCGGCGATACCGCCAGAGTCTAATTTCCCCTCGGACCCTGATTTCCCCTCGGGATTGGCCAGCTTGATGTACGCGCCGATGAACCACATGCAGAGGGAACCGCCGATGGCGCCGATGAACAGCATCCGGCGTCGGCCAACGCGGTCCACGAGGTAGAGCAGCCAGACGACGGTGACGATGGTCTTCACAACGCCGAAGATGCCGGTCGTGAGGAAGCCCGTGTTGGTCCCGGTGATTCCGATGCTCTTGAAGACGGTTGGGCTGTAGTAATTGATGGCGTTGATGCCGGAGCCGTTCTGCCAGAGGAAGAGCATGCCTCCGAGGAAGAATCGCCACTGGATCTTGGGCTGCTTGAGGGAGAGGAATGGCTTCCAGAACCCGGCGCCGACATCCCTCCGGTATCGCTCCAGATCATTGTCGATCTGCGAGACCTCTTCGACAATGTAGATATCGTCGGCCCGGAGGTTCCGCATCCAGCAGAGGTTTTTCATAGCCAGCTCCCGCTTGCCCTTGGAGAAGAGCCATCGGGGTGACTCCCTGATCCATAGGGAGCCGAAGAGCAGCAAACCGGCGGGGATGAGCTGGACGGCGAAGGGGATAAGCCACTGCGACTTGGTCTCGGGCATGGTCGTGTTTACACCGTAGTTGATCCAGAAGCCGACAAGACCACCGATCTGCCACCCCAGCTCGTAGATGCCAACTAGCCGACCACGGATGGCGGGAGGGGACAGCTCCGAGATGTAAATGGGCACCATGTTGGACGCCCCGCCGACGCCGATGCCGGCCAGGACGCGGCCGCCGATGATGGGGCCCATCCCCCTCTCGGCATTCGCGGCCAGCATGATGGAGGCGCCGACGATGAAGACGACGACGAAGATGAGAAGGGACTTCTTGCGGCCGAGAAAGTAGCTGGTGCAGTATGCGAACAGGCTGCCGAAGAAGGCGCCGGCCTGGTAGACCGAAACGATGTTGGCCTGGAGCAGGGCGAGCGCCTCAGGGCTGTAGGACGCGAAGTCGAACTCCTTGGTGAAGGAAGGCAGGGCCAGCGTCGTCCCGATGAATGCAGAGTCGTAGCCGATCATGCACGACGCGAACGAGGCGATGGCCGCACACGCATAAACTCGCCAGTTGTACACGGCCTTCGGCGTCGGCCGATCTTCAACGAGGGCGAGGAGAGTCATCTTTCTGACGACAGTGTCCTATTGGCCAGTGGGTTGTGGTGGTGGTGCAGAAGAAGAAGAAGATGGTACTGCCCCTCCAGCCAGGGGAAAGGTGGGAAGGTGATTTCTGGGGAAGAGAGGACTGGGTTTTATCCCCACAGCCCGGAGGTGATTGTCCCTTGATATATCTTCGGTCCGAAGGACGTTGTACGTGGTACTGCCGCGTCAACAGGGTCAAAAGGCCGAAAAAGGAGAGGGACAGGAGGACGACAGGGACGAGGGCATGAGGATCTGCCAACCCCTTCCACACACGAAGCTCTGTCCTAGCTGCTTCCCCGGACTGGGGCACCCACGTTGCTTGAGTGTTGGTGATAGAAATGGGTTAAGCGTCCTCCGCATGATGAACGTTGAACCGCGCTGCCCCTGCAACACTAACATACGGCATCTCCGGTCGGGTTTGCAAACACGGCAAGTTGGACAATTGAAGCTAATGAGATCCGGGGAAGCCAATTAAAAATTGATCTGCCTTTGTCCCTGCATTCGCCACTGGGTCTCAGGTGCTCCCAGTGCAGAGATTTCCTCATAATGGCACCCGCTGGATGAACACTTTGCCGGTGGTGGGCCAGGTGACCACCTTGACTCGCCCAAGCTTGCGAACCCCCCATTTTCCCTCACGCCAAACCGTCACTGTGGAAGTGGGGGACGGGCCAATCACTGATTCGAGCGGCGAGCCTCAAGACAAAATGACATCACCCTGGTTTGGGCACCATGTTCATTGCAAAGCCATTCCGCCGAGACATTCTGGTGGAAATCACGGGTTTTAATCACCGTATAAGTGGTGCAAATCATCACTTGATTGACCCGACCAGGAAGAACATGTCAGAAGAAAATCTGTGATTAGATCTTGATCTCAGTCTTTGATGACTGCGTTATCTTCTAATTACCCCTGAAAACCACACCAAAAGTAACCCATCTGGATTGCGTATGCCTTCATGGTTCCTGTTCGCCAATGTCATTAAGCCTGGGCTGTAGCTGTGCGAGGTTCGACCGTCCCTGGTCGTCCGGGTAAACACTCAACACCACCCGCCTCATCAGCCTTCGGGGGGCTCGGCGGCCCGTAAACAGCTCGAACTGTTCAAAGCCCTGTTCGGGCAAGAGGTCCAGTCCGTCCATAGTCACCCATCCTCTGTGTGCCTCCCGCCGGACATTCTCTAGGAGCGGCGTATTCAAGGACTTGTATGCGAGCTCGACCACCACACCCCCGGTGGGGCTGTACAGCCACTGCTCGGGCAGCGTAAAATCGGGCGCCGGACTGTCGCCAATACTGTGTGTCGGTATGCACGACACGATCATGGTCGGGTGTCGGAGACCTTGCGGCCACGGCTCCTCCCGGGACCGCAGGATGTGAAACCTGGCGTCCTCGTTAGGTCCGACGCTCAGGAATGGGAAGTCGGACCGCCCGAGCAGTCTGGTGAAGTGGGAAACGAGCTTCTCGGCGTTCGTCAGTGTGCGGTTGTATATCACAATGTTCCTAACGCCAAGCTGGAGCATCGAGTAGACAGCGGCTCTTGCCATGCCACCGGCGCCAACGACGAGGCCGCAGCTGCTCGCCCGCACTGCGTTGGCTGGGGACAGTCCCCGCCGGATGCACGCCCTTATCCCAAGCCAGTCCGTGTTCTCCCCATAGAGAGCCCTGACAGGGCCGGCCCGGTTTCTGTGATTGAAGAGCAGCGCATCGTCCGGTATACTTCCGTCGTCGTTGAGCTGTCGAACCGGGATCAGTGTGTTGACAGCTCCAATAGCGCTAGCGTGTCGGCTCAGTGAATGTGTCAGGGTGATAATCTCGACCTTGAAGGGGAGGCCGACGGACGCGCCCGCGAAGTACGGGTCATTGACCAATTCCCGTAGGCTCCCAATCGAGTTTGCCGAATGTGCCTCGTAATGGTGGGGAATCCCGCATGCCTCTAGCGCCGCGTTGTGCATCGCCGGAGACAAGCTGTAGCCGACATTCGCTCCGAAGACATAGAGCCTCATGGGGTCGAAGATGAAGGATGAGTAGAGCGCTCGAGTGGCTTGTAGGGCGGTTATCGAAGGCCGCGTGGCTGATAAAGCCGCCGTCTTCGGCTCGCTTTCGTTGAGGCCCTCGGGGATGACCGAAGTCAGGATCTGGTTAAAACAGGCCGAGTTCCTCCCCATCGGCCCAGTATTGTACACTATTAGAGGCAGCCGTGGGCCGTCCACCGAGCGCGCCGCAACGCGTATCTGCTCCACGTCGAAGTTGTCCGTCACACCCGACGCTGCTTTGGTCAACCTCGCTAGGTCGCACCCTTCGGCTTGGGCCTTCCGGTAGTATGAGCACCACGACGGGTCACCCCAAGGCGGAGCACCTGCCTCTGATAGCTGCAAGTTCCCGATGAGCTTCGAAGTTCCCTTCATCGACGAAATTTGTGATAGTGTCCCGTCGTCGAGCCTGAGATCAATGGTGACATATTCGGGAGCCAGTCGCAGCCCGTGGTAGACGTAGGAAAGGTATAGCTGTGCCTGCGATTCGTCCCTCAGGGCAGATTCTGGGAACACGACATGGTAGAGAATAGGAATGACAGTGCTTCTCCTGACTTGAGCCACAACCCGGCTTATGTCAGTGGCGCGATGAGGGCTTATGTGGTTCGAGTCGTGCGACAAGTTGCCGAGTCCAGTACTAAGGTCGTCAACGACAATCTCGATGGCGTCTGCACCAGTCTCTAGCTCTTCGATATCGAGGCTGCCTGACTGGAGCACGGAAAGCGGGACTGAACTGGCATAAGTGAAACGGCGCTCTTCGGCGGCGACGCAGGCCAGAGTGAAGGCAGATTCGATGAACGGGATGGCTCCTTCTGGTAGAATCAAGGACAAGAACTTGAGGAATTGCCTCTCGGCCCGCTTAAGCGTCAGGTAGGGCGCTGGGGCTCTTTGGTCTAGTTCAAGCGTCCCTGAAGGCGACTGGGAGCCCCCAGACTTGGCCGCGACTTCTGATATGTTGAAGTACTCGAAATGAGAACATCCTCTGAAGACTGAGCCGCTTGCATCCAGCAGATGGCGGATCTTGGAGTCATCCCAGACTTTGAGGTGTTCCTGGATCGCCTTTGCGTCACGAAGGATGTGTATGACGGGGTTCGTGGTACTCAAGTCCTTGAGCGTAGCCTGGATGCCCCTCTCCGTCCACGAACACACGACGATGGCGTTTCTCCTGTGCCTCACGAGGAGTTCCTGCATGACGCTGGATTGGCGCATGTGGTATTCAGGAGCGCCATATTTTCTCTTATACGCCGGGCTCGACAGGCCCGTTGCCTCGTGGAATACCTTCTCCGAATCCACGACCTTCCGCTTCATGGCGGTAGAGGCGATGACGGCCAGCGTGGATTTTCCGGCTCCCCGGATTCCGGTAAGTACAATAGAAGCATCGTCGTCGAACAGGGCGGGCGAAGCGGGCGAAGCGGGGAGGTTCGAGCGCATGGGAGACGCGGCGGCGGAAGAAGGAGTAGAGAGGTCTAAAAACGTTAGCAAAGGAGTCCCCGTCGAATCGCGACGCGAGAGGTTGGTGACGAAGAGTGACGCTCGCTCTTACCTCTGCCTAATGATCGAGACGCAAAACCTTGCTGCGGCAACCTGGGGTTGCCGTCAAAGGACGACGGCGGTCCAGGGCTCGGGCGTATTCCAGTATTACCTGCATCCCAATCATTCGCAGTCATGGCCGCGAATGACCGCTTCGCGCCCGCAACTACCGAGGCCATCGCAAGCTGGCCACGGCAATCAACGGTTTCTTGTGCTGGGAGTTATCCGCAACTTTCACCAGAGCATGAGTTGTAGAGTCCACCCAGCGGGAGAGTTGTTGGCGAGGAATTGTTACTACAGGGCATTGGGCCAGCCCAGGAATCTGGTCAGCGACCGAAGCTCTTGGGGCGAGTGATATGCTATGCGCGGGGGCAGTGGGGTTCAGGCTCCCGAATGTAGTAGATACACGCCTAATATGCATTGCACGTGCCCCTTATTGAGCAATTTCTCACCAGGATAAGTGTTCTTCCGAGTCGCGCCCAAGGGTTTATTTTTGTATCTGTGACCTACTCTACGTCACCAATGAGGGGCGGGGGTTTTGATTTGATCTTCTCCATACCCCAGATTGTCTGTGCTAAGGCAGTTCCCGGCCAAACGAACAACCGCATCATCAGCCGGCCTCCGATGCAACACTGTTCCCTCGAGTTGAGAAGGCGCAGGCGAGCTACGGAACGCGAACGCGAGTGTCGGTGATTCCCACCAGAACCCCCAGCCGCCGGGACGCGATGTCATCGAAGCGCAAGGCAGTCGACGCCGAGCACACTGGGGAGAGCAGGCCGTCCACCCAAGCTGCCGGGAAGCGCCAGAGGGTTTCCAGGGCTTGCGACCAGTGCCGCATTGCGAGGGAGAAGTGCGACGGCGTCCAGCCTCAATGCTTCCCGTGTGTCTCCCAGGCCCGGCACTGCACCTACCAGGTCAACCCAAAGAAGCGAGGCGTCCAGACGGGCTACATACGCACCCTCGAGCTGGCCCTTGCCTGGGTCTTTGAGAAGGTGCCTGGCTGCGAAGACTCCCTCAACTCCCTCCTCAGCCACGAGGCCGGCCGAGGACAGGTCATGCTGTCGGGCAAGAACCTCAGCGCAACGAACCGCTTGCATAAGAGATGGAGACGGAGCAAGGTACACCAGGTGATAGAAGGTATCCTATCGGGGGATGTCCCATCGCAACCCCGGGCCGACAAGGACTCGCCGTCCGACGAAGCCAGCGATACAGACGGAGAAACAGAGAAAGAGGCTTCTCTTCAGGCGATCAAGTCAGGGAATGCCGACGACTCTCTGGGCTTCTCCCCGCCGTCCCCGGGTAACATTAGCAATAGCCCACTCATCCAGGTCAGCAACCGCTCGCAGAACAGCGACCTGGTTGCGTCAAGGACATCTCCGATGCGACCAATATCCGCCGGCTTGTCTCATGCACCTCCCGGTACGTCCTCCCGTTACGCCCAGCAGCTGAAGCTGCCTTCGAACCACTGGCGATTACTGGACATCTACTTTTCATACACCCATTGCTGGCTACCAATCCTCAAGAGGCAGGAAATTTTCCAGACTTCATACCTCTACCCGTCCGTTGGCGCCCTCGCCCTTGATCCTACGTCGTCTGCATCAGCTGCCCATGCTGAACTTTGGAGCGCCTTGGCACTGGCATCTTTCCAAGATGCCACGAGTTCCAAGCTCTCCCCGTCTCCGAACGAATCAGGCCAGTCAGAACTCCTATCCCCGACCCAGATCTACGACATAGCTCGGAAGCTCATCCCGTCGGAAGAAGGGCCCTTCCACGTCCAGCATGCGCGAGCACTGCTCCTACTAAGCCTGATCAACCTTGGTCGAGAGAATCTCAGGTCGGCATGGATACTTGTGGGGCTCGCTATCCGCATATTTCTCGATGTCGGCATTCACGACTGGTCCGTCCTCGGCCAGCTTGAGCAACAATTCCGCTCGGTCTTTATCGCTTGTTTTGTCTTGGACACTATTCTCTCCGAGAGGCTTGATAGGCCTCCACATCTCAGGGTCGAGGACATGATGCACGCCCATCCCGTATCCGAGAATGACCTCGACGAATGGCAACCATGGATGCCCTGTGAATCATTCGGTCAGAGCGCCAGCATATCCCGCCAGTCACGCAGTCCAGCATACTGCATGAGCACCTTCAACCAACTGTATGGCATCGTGAAGTCCGTCAGTAGAGAGCTGATGGCGAGGCACGGAAAGAGGGACACCAGCCCGAAAACGAGCCAGATGCCTTATTTGCACCAGGCCATCAGTAGCCGTGCGCCGTTTGGCGCATTTGTCCTCTCGCCGGAGCCGTCTTCGGCCACCATTCCGTCGCCTTACTTAGTCAGAGTGTTTTTTCTCTGGGCCGGCATGGTGCTTGATGAGGACACACCCAGCATTCATCTGACCATGGACGTCCTCGAAGAGTACCATCACCAATTCGGCATTTGCGCCGCACCCCCGTTCTTTGCTACTTGCCTTTCATCACTGGCCAACCATCGCAACTTCAACATCCTGTCCGAAGCGGAGAGGACGCGGTTCGCTTCCCTCAGAAACAGTTTCCTGTCCGTATGGAGTTGTCATAGCGTCGACGGTGACGGTAACCGTGATTTCCAAGATCGCGGCTACTCCCTCAGCCATCTTCCTCACCCTGCCCCCTACCCACATTCCGATTCGCACCAGGCCGCCCGCCAGCCTGCTGGTGCATCAGCCTATCTCTCTGCCCCCACCCCTCCATCATTCTATAGCAACGCAGCGGCTGTGCCAGTTCAGCAACTTGCCTCTGCCGCCCATGCATACCCGCCTCTCGGGACCCCATACGCCTTTCCCACCCCGCAGGGGGGCAAACCACTTCTCAGCCCGGCGACGACCGCGCCGACGCACGAAAGCGTCAACAACGACGTGGACGGGTCGGCACTAACCAGTATCTCCGCGGTCGGGCAGTCGCACCGCCAGCAGCAAATATCCATACGTCCCGGGTTCGCCGGACCATCCCTAGACTACGACACATTACTCGACGACCTCGCTTCCATCGACTACGTTGACCGTGTTGATACGGACCCACACTTTATGGTAAACTTGGGGTTTGCCCCTGGCTGTGGCGATCTCGCCGAGATCTTGTCCCGCGACTTTGGCACTTTGTGATAGCGACCATTTACTGCAATTCCATGTTGACGGTCTTCCGAATTGTTCATCCCATATATACCACGAGCAATGAGCATACAAACCTCATGAGCATACTTCTCAGTTAGCTAGTCCAAGCTCAATAACAACGGACATTGAATCACGACCGTCAACAGTAGACCATGCCTATGCATGAGTTCTCCAGTGGGTATAGTCGTGCGTGCTAGATTACTGCCTTGGTCTATTATTTATGCAGCAGCAATGATTGAGTTCTGGGAGTCGGGCGTGTTGCCAGGGGTTTCCCCTAGGAAAAGGGGGTTCCGAGCCATTCTTTGACTACGGCCTAGGGTTATTAGCATATTTTGTAAAGTTGACAAGAAGCTAGGTAATCAATGGCACTGTCGCTTAGGCCATGCTAGATGGACATTTGTGACAAACTTTGGATGTTGAGCCTGGAAACCAGGATTGTGGCTAATTGCTTCAGGCAATATCCTCCGCGTGTATCAAGAGAGAGCATTTTCCATGACAAGTGCACCATCTGACTGAATATTGTATAGTTATTGCAACAGCTAATAAGTGTCTAAATGACGGACAAGCGTGCCTTCGTGCGACGCATCAATGGTATAGGGCAGAAGAAGGCGAAGGAGTCCTCGGCAAATCCTGTATAGTTGAGCTGTTCGGTTAGGAAGAGGCACGAGAGAATACAGCAATGCCAAAATGGGAAGCCACTGCCTTCCGTGACGGCTGACGTTCCCCTCTCGGAGCGACAAGCGGGGCATCTTCCTCTGCGGCGAATGCCACTCTCAGTCTGTCACGTTTACGTATTCTCCGAGGCGATGACTGTTTCCAACGAACAGGTATAAAGACGTGGTTGACCAGCGGCGATCACACGACGTTATGGCTACAAGTCCTCGCCCAAAGCCTGACCGCCGACGGCAGGTCTCACCTGATCTCGCGCTCCAGCATGCCAATCAAGAACCCGGGCCTGCACACGAGCCCATCGAGCTGGGGTGCCGACTCGCTGTCATTCTGGCTTCCGGGGCGGCTGGGTCGCACTGGAGGCGGGGTCCTTCCCCACTGGCGGCACGGGCGGGCGGCGGGCGGCGCACGGGCATCGCGAGGGGTTTCCCCGGCCAGAAAGATGTCGCAGGTCCAAGCTCGTCCCCGTCATCCCGACGCTGGCGGCCCCGCTGCTGCGTCGAGCCGGTGCCTGAGGTGGGGGAGGGCGCGCGGGGCGGGCCGCTAGAGCAGCTGTCGCTGCGGATGGGTTGGTGGGGACCGCCGCTAGCAGGCGCAATTGCTGAAAGGGGTGTGTTCATCTCCACGGCCGGCTCGATTCTACTGGGAGATTGTGCTTGATCCTGTGTCCCCGATTTCGGAATGTTCCACAAGGCCTAGCGTTGCAGCTAGATAGGTAACTTGAAAACAAGTCGAGCCTCTGCCGAAGCCGAGGGGTCATCGGCGGGATGCAGGAGCGGGCTGACTACTGCAGTCTGCGGAGGTGTGTGGTGTCGCCGTCTGTGCGGGTGTCCCCTGATCTAGGTATCCATCAGGAGAGTCGCGGGGAGTCGCGACTAGATATGGGACGAGTTCGCTGTTCATTTCCTCGTTCGGCATGTACTGTCCAAAAGCAGCAGAATTTCTTCATCCCTACATGTATCAGACGACACGCACAGACCCGCCCCGCATGAATCATGCCAATGCCCGTCTGATTCCTGGTTCCTGCAGGGGCGAGATGCGTCAGGGAAACCCCTTCGCCTCCAAGTTTTCCATTGACCTTGTAGCACCAAAACCTCTCGGAAGATCGCCAGTGCATCGACTTATCTAAGCTGACATGAGACGGCAGGAGCGTCTCGTGTCGGCGAACTGTTGGACCCCCCTGCAATGACCGTGGCCTGTGCAGCATTACCCCGCCAAGCAGCCATGGAAGCTCAGCGATTTTCGGCTGCCCGCCTTGGCCCTTTTCGTCGATGTTTTTGGTGGTCAAGAGAAGAAGAACAAGAAAAAAATTGATTGTGACCCCTCGCTGAACGCCGTAGGTATCCTGACTTCTAGTCTTACAAACGAGCCCATCTCCTGCAGGCTTCAAAACAAATCGCACATAGGTATACATCCTCATGAAGCGGCTGGGTTCCGCCTCCAGAAACGTGACCGTCCCAAGGCCACTTCCATGTCCGTGTCTGTGTCTCCTTGCCATCCCACGATGTCTTTCTTCGTTTCCCGCAGACGCTGCGAGGTAACCCATCGGCCTTCGTGGAGCTGGACGAATCGCGCTGGCGGTGGTTGACCCTCTCGTTGGATGAGAGCTCGAAGAATCGGGATTGATGCAGCGATGATTGTGATGGCGCCTTCTGCCGTGCCGAAGATGAACAGGTCCACGGTTGGGGCTTTTTGTAACGTCAGCAAATCGGAAAAGAGCTACCAGGTTGCTGAAGACCTGATTCGGTACTCACAGATCTCGGGTTTTCCAATGGCCGAAAGGGTGGCAATCTTCAACAGGGACGTGATGCCGGCACTATGACGGTCAAAAGTCAGCCACCTGGTCTGTCATACGGAAGGAAAGGTGACATATTCCGACTTACAAAACGCCCATGCTCATTGCGAATAGCACGCCAACCTTCTCCTTCTTGTTGATTGCGACATTCCAGATGATCTTCCACGGGAGTAATGCCAACACGATATCCATCGCACCCGAATAAGCTGCCAGCAAGGTTAGTGGTTTTGCCTTGGGGACTCGTTGATCAGTTGCGCACTCACCAGACGTAAAGGTGTTGTACTGTTGAACCATGCTGCTCGTCCAACACGAGCCCTCCACGTTGATATCCCACAGCCTCTGAACCGGCCAGCATTGGATCCACTGGAATGTAGCGTTGAGGCCCAGCACAATGTTGACGGTGATGATGATGAACCAGACAAATTTCTTCACCCAGCCGTTCGAGATGCGCAGCAGAGTCATTGCAAACGACGTCTTACTCCACACTGTCGCCAGGACCGAGACAA
Organism: Phialemonium atrogriseum; assembly: GCF_030411735.1. Lineage (NCBI taxonomy): Eukaryota > Fungi > Ascomycota > Sordariomycetes > Cephalothecales > Cephalothecaceae > Phialemonium > Phialemonium atrogriseum. The sequence goes on along the minus strand of NW_026848156.1, from coordinate 238,526 downwards.
ACCCCGCCGCGTACGAGTATATGACCACCAGCGTAAAGTTGTCCGGCAGGATGTCGCCATTGGCCTTGCCGAGCCCGAGACTGACGCAGACCGACTGCAGCGACGCCGAGACAGCGAGAGCAACCTGGGGTAAGGGGACGACTGGTCAGTCACACGCCATCTCTCGGTCGACCTCACCGTCCGTCCCCAACACGGCAACTCGGGGAGGAACTCACCCAGCTCAAAACCAGGACGTAGTCGTCCCACCACAGTGATCGACACCTCCAATGTTTGCAATACAGCCGCAAACCCAGGAACAACGCCGAGAGAGTCGTCAAGATCCATATCGTGCGGTTCAGATGCGGGCCGTAGTCTTCCTCCGTCGGTAGTAGGGCCGGTTCGGAGCACCCTTCCAAGGTGGCGGAATCCATGGTGTGTGAAATAACCAGGGAGGTTGACTCCCGGGAAAAGAGGGGGGAGAAAGAACAAAAACGGGGTGGGGGATAATAAAACGAATGTAAAGAAGGAAAAAACAATAGAAGGAGATCCAAAAACACAATCGACTTCCGGGCAGAGGGAACAGCGGGAGTGAGGCATCTCATATCTCCTGTCTCGGCCGTCCCAAGGTCCGTGCCGCAAGTCGGGGTAGAGTGGGTCTCAACGTCGATCCGACAGGTTATTTATCGGGCCCCCGGTAGCGAATACTTGGGATCGTCTCAGGCTTTGCATGAGTCGCAACCCCATGCCCCTGATTCCCTCCCCAACGAAGGCGTCGTTTTGCCACTAGACCGTCCCATTGGGCGCACTGCTGAGGCGTTGAAGCTCGGTCCCTCAACCCACGGACCCCTACGCAGATCAGCGAAGCGCGGGAACATGGAATCGGCCGAATCTTCTTCGGTGAGCTTGACTACCAGTCTTGGGGAAAGTATAATATCACTCCTCCAGGAAAACCCGCCGCCCTTCCCGGGCCCCACTCTTCCCGCTGCTCGGCTGCGGCTACCCAAGTCGCACCATCCACCCTGTCTGTCTCCCTGGAGAGCTTCAGCTGCCTTACCAGGTGAGTCTGTGCATATCTGGCACGGCCGGTGATCAATTAGCACGTTGAGGAAAGGAAACGATTGCGGTGTGATTCTCAATCGTGGGGATGTATGTAATGATGTGGAGTGATTGCCTCCGCTTGGACCGCCCCGTTTTGTTCCCTTCTTCAGTACTCGAGCCTCCCAACCTCCCAATGTTTCTATCAAGAGAAGCCTCCTCGGCTTTCTATTTTCTACGGCCTAGCCCGGTGGGGGAGATGCCCACGGGCGACCAAAGCCATGAGCGTTGAAGGGATTTCAGATTTGGGCGGGAGACTGGCCGTAAATTGTTGTACCGCAGTGCTGCCGTGGCCCTCTTGAGATGCCGTTGTTGGGAGACATTGGCAGAGCTGGGAGATGAAACGATCACGATCGACACACAACTAGATATCTTAACATCACCTCTGGAAGCAACCTAATAGCAATATATATTGATGGCAATTATGGCGGCGTAATTAGCAGATAATTGACACCACTATCAACTATAAAGTGACAAGCCACGGGCTGGCAAGGTACCGGTCCCTCAAATTGACGCCTTCAGGATTCTGAAAGCATCCTCCCGAGTGCCGCGGTATCTCTCCTCCGCAGTCTTCCAGTTGATGACGTTCCAGATATTCTCAACATACGCTGCTTTGCCGTTGAGATACTAATTAGTCCGCATGTCAGCACGCCGAACAAACAAACTTCAAGCCCGCATAACCACAACATCAGCAGCTCTCTCACCTGGAGATAGTAAGCATGTTCCCACATGTCGATGCCGAGAATGGGAACCTCGCCCCCAACGACAGGGTCCTGGTCCTTTGTCGTGACGATGCGCAGCCGCCCCGTCCCCTCCTCCTTGACCAGCCACCCCCAGCCGCTCCCCTGGATGCCCAGCAGCGCGGCCGAGAAGACGTCCCTGAAACCCCCGAGGCTGCCCCAGGTGGCCTCGATGTCGGCGACGAGGGACGCGGCGGCGGCGCGCGGGTCCGCGGCGTCGGGGCTGGCCGCGGGGGCGAGGTTCTGCCAGAACAGCGAGTGGTTGATGTGGCCGCCGCCGTTGAACCGCATGGCCGGCTGCAGCGCCACCTGCGCGGCGATGTCGTTCGCCTGCACCGCTGCCGCGTGGGCCTGCACTGCCTTGTTCAGGTTGGTCACGTATGCTTGGTGGTGCTTGCTGTGGTGCAGCTCCATGATTTGCTTCGAGATGTTGGGCTCGAGAGCCTGCCGCCTGCCGGTCAGCGGGGGTGCTACCTGCCTGGGGGATACCCGGATTAGCAGGGTCATGGCGGGATGGACTCACGTCGTAGGGGTACGGCAGGTCCGGGAGGGAGTAGGTAGATGCGGACATGGTGTAGGCGCTTTTGTGGTGTGTGTTGACGGTGTAATGCGGCTCGCGACAGATGATTGAGGAGGTATAAGCGAGGGAAAGATCTCAGAAGGCGTTATTTGGGAGGGGTTCAGATTGGACTAGCAGGGCGGTGAGTAGATGGTACATCGGAACTGGGCAGTGGAAACCTACCTACCTATCTTTCCCGGCTTGGACGGGAGTGATCCGTTTGTGATTCGGATCAATCCAGTTCCTATTGTGACACTTCCCAACCCATCCGGAGGAACGTCGACAAACTAGGGTGAAGTGGAAATGCACATTCAGAGCCGTCATTTCAGACATATGAAATCAAGTAGCCTCTAGCATGCAAGAGAGACTCCAAGGTACCATGGCATAATTATTGACCAGTCGTTCCGGCCCGTTCGGGTGGAAGCAATCCCCCTCAAACCTGCTCATTCCGCCTCGGCGAGGTTTTCTCCACCACGAAACCGGGCAGCCTGTCAGGTAGGTAGGTACCTTGATGGGCAGCACCAGCACCAATGACTAGCACCTTGATGGTTGGATAAAGGAAAATAAAACCGACAAAAACCGCGTGCGTCCAAGCTGCCGATAATTATCGCCTCCGGTGCTCTTCTGCCTTCAATAGCTGAGGCCTGCCCGGGCACGCCATCGACGCCGTGACACTCGATAGTCAAGCCCTTCAACACGTGTGGAGATTCATGATGACCAGAATATTCAAGATCCAACGCGTTTACAGGGCTCTTGCAGTCCAGAACTCAAACATACACGATGCTTCATTTCGAACCGATGGGGCCAGTGGCCCGACGGAGAAATGTGGCGGGTTTTCAAACAAAGGAAGCCGCAAACAGCCACATTGCCACCCATACGCGTCCAATGTGCAGAGCCGTGCCAGTACGGCGGATCACTTTGTCAATATCCGGTGGGTAGCCGTTTTGAACGATGACACCGGCTGACATGCGTCACGAGGAACGGGAGGCTTCCTTGCAGCATAGGATCTGACCGCCAACTATGGGTTGAAAGACTAAGAACTTGGGTGAACGGTTGCTAGCATATGATATTAAAAATCTAGACGCATCCGGGCCCGAACGCCGCGAAATTGGCTGAGACGGGTGTGGAGATCAAGCCCGGGCCTGACAAGTGCTGCCCCGGGGTCCCCGGGTTCCTGCTTTTCGCCCTCCCCAAACGGGGCCGCCATACCACGCCAGAGGGCCCTGTTTTATCAAGCGTCACTGAAGGTCAGCTCCCGCTGACATTGCCGATCATTCACTATGGATGGGCGAGGCCGGGTGAAGGGAAGCTGCATCCAGGAGGCATGTGTTGTTGGTGGGGGCAACGAAACGAATGGCCCCAGGAAGGCAGGGGATGGCCGGAAACGTGCATGTGCCTTGGTTTCGCCGGTTACCTAATGGGAGCTATCATTTAGTTGCCTATTGCGGAGAACTTCGTCGCGTGCATGTAAGGCCGGCCAGGATACCAGAGTCTCTGTGGTTGGTGGGCGATGTCACGAGCCGATCGCCAGGCGGTGCCAAGCTAATAAGATGCAATGGGTTTCGTTATCTTTCAGCCCTATGCAGTTGGACCAATCAACTGGATTCCTCGCGGGGCCTTACGCTCTCCCGTGCCCGCGTTCTATTTTGTGGCTGGCAGGACTGTATCAAACGGAAACCTAGCACGGGGTTTCTGGGAGAAAGAAAAGATAGAGGAACGCCTAGGTACCGATCCATGAGGCAGGGACCTCTGCCAACGGGATCAGGCTGGGCTTATACGAGACAGGTGGCTAGGTAATGCGTCCGGAAACTAGCAGTGCGTTTTTGTTCAGATGCAGTACACAGTGTGGGAGATCCCTTCCTCGTTCGTGGATCTTGTTCCGCCTCGCCAAACGGCACCGCTCACCGCTACTGCCTGGCTGCTGTCGTCCGAGTCGGAGGAGAGAGATGCCGGGGGGCTCCGGGGCTGTTTCGGGGGGTTGGGGGGAACGCCCTGGCCGCGAAGAAAGGGGGAAAAAGGTTAGGTGGACTTGGCTGTTTGGAGGAGCGAATTTCGGTGTCTGTGTCATTGGCAATCTGGAATTGGGGCTCCCCCCCCCCGGACGTGGCGGTTTCGGGGCGGGAGAGATGGCATCGGGACCAGGTCAGCATGGGCGAGACCGACACAACGGATTGATTGATGGATACCTGTTAGCGGTATGATGTGGCTGTCGATGGGATGGAGGCAAGCTGACACCATTGTTCTGAGTCTGGATAGATGTGGCTGGAGGTGCAATATCCTCACTAGGCTCCCACAAATCAAAAGCCACTGCATTTGGACAACCTCGTCCGCAGCACCATCGCATTTCTGTCAAGCTCGCCCGCAGCAGTCATGTACTTGGAGGCAGTCACTCAGGTCCATTTTTGTAATAATAAAACACATGACACAATCTGTTGCTACTTTGCCCAACGTGCACACTCTTAAGGAAAACAATGACGGAATCGCAAGCACCCACATCACATCACCCCTACCTAGCCCGTCGCCTCCTCGTCGGTGTCCGGATCCACCAACAAGTCGTCCGAAATTTCCATGAACCAACCGACACAAACCGCCATAGGGGCAAAAGTCCACGATTCATCGTAACCAAATCCTTCTCCTTGTATATCGCCCGAGAATCGCAGCAGGGGGCGCGTGATGAGGTCGACGGGGAGGCCGTCCAGCTTTAAATGGGCTTGCGCCGAAGTTCCCAAGCTATTTTTCATGATGGAGTCCACCCCCGCTGGTTCGTATGGGAAGGACGACAGCTGCTTTGTATCCGGGTGGTGGAACACGGGGGCAAACTTGACTAGAGTGCCCTGGAATTCCATGTCGATGTGTGCGACCCTTTCTCCGGTCTTTTGGAGAACTGCTTCGAATAATGGTTCGCTTTCTTTGTCCACGAAGGGGCCAATCTCGTGTCTGACAAGTTGGGCGACGTATTGGGGATCAATGCGCCTTCCATAACCCTGGATAATCTTCCTCCTGTCAAGCTCTTGAATGGCTGATATAGTGATGCGTCGCCAAGCATGGAATTTGAGAGTCCACTCATCATCCTTTTCGGCGTCCACCTCTGGCTGGCGAGATTAGTTCCCCATTGCACAAGCAGAATGATTTGTAAGAATCTCACCTTGCAGAAGGTCGTGGAGGAGGCCGTGCGCCTGCCAATGGGGGGCTGCCCACTTGATGTCGGCGCTCCTTCGTGAAAAGATATTGTCATCAAGAATGTGCCAGATCCATGCCATGAAGAGCTGCTGTGCCCCCATGTCAGATCCCCAGAATTCTTCAGCCTTGGGTGTCCAACTTCTCAGTTTCTTCTGGATATCAGGGCAGAGGCTGTCCCAAACTTGGGTCGTCTTCGGGATTTGCACGAGGCTCGAGATACAACCCGAAAGGCGTTCCCAGGTCTTTTCCATCTTCAAATGTGGTTCCCAATCACCGTACTGCCTCCACACGACAGTCCTCGAGAAGTATTCTTTCCTAGCCTTCTCCGCCTCCTCTTGAGTGCGAGGCGCTTGCTGCTCAAGACGTTGGTGATAACGAGCGTTCTCGTCCCTCAAGTAGGCACATTCTGCCTTCTTGGCTGTAAGCTCAGCCTCAGCGTCTGCCAACTTCTCTCTCTCGGCAAGTACTTGCTTCACCAGCTGAGTGATAGCCAAATGCAACTTGTCATCCTTGTTTTCGGCGAAATGGCCAAGGACAGTACTGCCAAGCGGAAGGACAGATTCAGCAACTTGCTCTTCATCCCCAGTGGCCTGACTGGGTTGATCTGTGCCTCGAATCCCAGGAGCGTCACTGGTAGAGGAGGTACGAGCGAGACGCTCGGGAGATTTGGGGCTTCTTTGAGCTTGGTCGGCATTGCGGCGTTTGATACCCTTGAGAGGAGTGGAGTTGGGAGGCATGGTAGGTAGACGTTCGTCAAGGAGAATATTGTGCAAGTATGAGAAGGGGCAAGGGGCAAGGGGCAAGGGGCAAGGGGCAAGGGGCAAGGGGCAAGGGGCAAGGGGCAAGGGGCAAGGGGCAAGGGGCAAGGGGCAAGGGCGCCGAATCAGCCTTCCTGGGAGTCCAAGAGGGAGGAGGGATGTGGTGGAGAGAGGACGAAGTGCATTGGGGCCAGATGCAAGGGCACGTCCCCCATAAAATACAAACTCAGGAGCCAAGGAACACAGGACAAGGTGTTGGTCCCAACATAAACAGGAAACCGACGGAAGCGGAACTGCCACAGGTACAAGGCTGCTGACGGGCTACAGGGTACAGGGTCTTTGCAAATTCAAGCTGCGGGAACATGGAATATCACCCGAGCAAGGGTGTACGGAAGCAGCGGTGTTAGAACAGAGAGGTATTGGAGGTGCATCAGCCAGTGGAATGTACGAGATAACTTATCACAAGGATATTCAGAAGTGCATTCAGCAGTGGGGGAAGCTAGGCAGTTGAGTGAGGCATTCGGGTGAGTCTACTGACAAAGAATGGGGGGCAAATGACCACTGCTCCAGGCTATCGGAAATGGTACAAACTTGGGCTGCCGCCATCAGCTCTTTGTGGCTGGGCTTCACGAGCGAGCAGCCTGGAGCACGCCACTTTCTCGGCTCTTGACCTGTTTTTATTTTCCCACTTTATCTTTAAGCTAAAAAGGAAACAGGGCAGAGAGGGGGAGACAAGAGAAGTCAATTGAGCAGTGTGTGCGGTTTGGTGCGAGATCCGCCATCCGAATCTGTTTCGGGAACAGGGCAGTGTCGGGAAGTCATTTCATTGGGTCTAGACGGGAAGACTGGTAGAGTCGTTGGCAAGAAGACAAACGGAAGCAAGCGGTCAGCTCTCGTAGTTTGCGAACTGCAGTGGGAAGTGGGCCGCGCAAGTGATGAACTCCAGAGTGGGAAAATGAGGCCTGACTTATGACAGAATCTGCAGGAAATCCATTGGGTGTCCATTGAGAATCCAAGACAGCAGCTGAGTCAATGAGACAACCTGGCTGGCCCTAAGACCACGCCCAGTGTCTGCTATCTACCTTGTCAGATGCGAAGTCTCCTTAAATGCCTGTAAAGCTTCCTCCCTTATATTAAGGACAGCAACCTCGACATTCTGGTTCCAGGAGCATGCTTCTACAGGCACCACCCGCTACCGAGCTGACTTACCTCCACACTTCGCCAACTCTCTAGCCATGTCGCAGGAAAACCATGTCATAGACGCTTATGCGGGAGTTGATGTGGGAACCACGTATGGCCTCTCTTATAAAAAGTTTCCCTTCCATTCGATGTGTGCTAATTTTGCAACGCACAGCTACTCTGGGGTTTCATTCGCCATTTCCCGCGACCCATCTATCCGCATGGTTCTACAGCCCGCTTCGAGTTGGAATCCAAGCTCTCGCGATGTTGAGGTGCCCTCCATCCTCCATTTTTCTCCCGACGGGACGGTCACCTGTGGCGACATCTGTGGCGACGACGCTCGTGATGGCAGCATTTCTGTGGAATTTTTCAAGTTGCACATCCCTCACTGGGAAAACCTGCCAGAAGACGTGCGCCAGTCACCCAAGTTCCAAAAGTCCCTGCAACAAAGTAAGGAGTTGGGCCTGACGGCAGTTGATGCTACTGCTGCCTATCTAAGCCTCCTTTGGAAACCTTGCCTTGAGAGAATCCTCCTGGCTGTCAGCAAGGAGGGTAAACATATGCAATGCCCTTTGCATATTACCATGACGGTGCCCGCCGGTTGGCCGGAAGACGCTCGACACCGTATGAGAGACGCTGTGGTCAGAGCTGGAATGCTCAGTCCTAATAACCAACCGACCTTTACCTTCCTCTCAGAGCCGGAGGCGGCGCTAATCGCCCTGCTGTCTTCGGGCGGAGCCCGCACCGCCCAACCAGAGGTACGTTTACCACGAGACCTACCTCCTCCACAGATTCTCGTTTATTATTTCTCAGACTGGGGCTAATAGCTCAATATAGGAGGGCAATTTGGTTGTTATCTGCGACTGCGGCGGCGGTACCATTGTGAGTCATGTCGCGGTTCGTTGAGTGTCGTGCCTCGGGTGTGCTAACTAAGCCCTCATCAAACAGGATTCCATCGTCTATGAAGTCCTGTCTACCTCCCCGCTGGCTGTTCGGGAGTGTACCTTGGCGGTGTGCCGATTCGGCGGCGCAATGATAATGGACGAGGCTTTTCTCGAGCTCTTGAAGACGAAAGTGAGAGCGAGTTGCCCACCTCAGACGTTTGACAGAATTGCAGAATCCGAATTTGAGCAGTTCGCCGAGAGACACTTGTCTCGGGATCTTAAACACAACTACTCCGGAGGATCTTGGTCCTTTCCCAGCAGCGACGGGCTCCGGTGGGCACGCCTAGTTCAATGATGACGTTTTCCAGGTAATTATGCCCGAGACACTGAGAAACACCATTATCGTCGTGCGCCCAATTGCTTGTCCCCACGTCCTTTACCCCTTGTGCCCCAGAAAGAAGGTGGACGTCGTGATCCCACCTTGTTACTCGATGGCTGACAGACAAAGCGACGAGATTTCTCAAGTTTTCCATCCCGCCATGAGCAACGTGCTTGATCTCATCAGGTCGCAGATTAGTACGACGGAGAAGGTGATGGGGAGGGTCCCGGAGGTGAGACTGCTCAGATGATCCCCATAACTCGTTGCCGCGCTGACATTCATCGACCTGCTGATTAGTATGTCCTCCTTGCTGGTGGGTTTGAAGGCAACTCGTACCTTCAGACGGTGCTCTCGGACAACATCCCCATGCCGACTCGAGTAATCTGGCCCCAAGGCTCCGAAGAGTAGTCAATCAACCATTCACTATGTTTCTACTGCGACGGTTGCACATCTTTTCGGATTACTGACGCCCACCAGATGGACCTCGGTGTGTCGGGGAGCCACGATGCATGCGATTAGAAAGCACTCGCCTCATCCCGGCAACAACATCGTTGAAATCCAATCCCGAATCGCTCGCGCGAGCTACGGCATCCTGAACGAGGTGGATGCCACTGTCACCTGGTTGGTCCAGAAGGTTTGTACCCGACCCCCGGCCCGAGAGTCTCGGACCAATTAATAGCTTATGGACATTGTCGTTCAGGGCCAAAATCTCCCCGCTCACGGGGTTGACCTATCGCCCAATCAATTCTCGAGGGTCCGCACTCCGAACGGCAACATCCTTTCGATCGATATCTACCGCCAGCGCTCGCTTCACGAGCAACCGCACCTGCTGTGTCGAATCAAGTGGGCGATCACCAATGTGCTTTGGACCCTGATCTCCACACTCGACATTGCCAATACTGTGCAGCTCGAGATAACCTGCTCCGCCGAGTCGGCCGATTTCGCAATCTCCTTCAATGGAGAACGCCAGGGGCCGGAAAAGGTCACTGTCGACTATGGGTATTAGGACTCACCGTGGGAAGCCGGAGACGCAAGGATTCGGGTTCCATTTCTTCATCATTTCCACTTGTTCGTCTTTTGCGTTTCGGTCTCTCTTCTCCACTCTCCGCTCGCCGTTCTGCATTTATGTTGTCCAGTATGCGAGGAAATGTCAGCAAGGCAGAGTGTTAAAAGAAAAAAGGAAAAGGACCAAAAAAAAAAAAGGGCAGATAATTGCGGGCTAGTAATCCGTAGTTTGCAAATCATTAGGCAGATCATTTTGGAATGGAATCGGTTCTCCATCATAATAGCTTGGACTGTGTAAACAACTACAAGATGTCCACTCCGGCCGGCTTCCCCAACAACCCCGGCCTCCTAGTCAACCATGCCTTGGATCGCGGCACCTTCCACAAGGGCATCCATCGCAAGCGCCTGCAGGGACCGCATCGCCGACCCCGTGCCCACGTCGATTAGACTGTCGTCGTTCATGAACCCTATGACTTCCCGCACCAAGGATGCATCTTCATCCGTCTGTCGTCAGTCAGAGGCTAATTGCGCGCCCATCAGAGGGGGATGTATATCGCGATCATCCCCGTCCCGATCTTACATTATTGCTCCAGCCGTTCTCGGCATCGTCGTCGATGACCTCGATCACGTCGTCGACGCCGGAATGCCCCGGGCCCATGTCGGGGATCGGCGCCACGCGCGGCGGCCGGTTGGTCGGACGCAGCTCCGGCCTCGTGAGCTTGACGTTTCCCTTGCCGGTCTTGCTGGCGGCCCGTCGTCGCCCGTCTTCCAGCGGCCGGTTGGCCTCGGCGACCCACTCGTCGTCGACGTGGGGACCGGTGACTAAATCAGGGGGGTGGGATGGTCAAGTGTAAATGGTTGGGGAGGGGGAATAAGATGGGGGGGGGGGGGGGGGGGGGGCCAACCCCAAAAACAAAGAAACCCGAACAACAAAATTAACCCCACAGGGGAAAACACCCCGGCGGCACCGGCCCCGGGGCCCGTCTCGGTGGGGGGCCAAGCCCT